>NC_069502.1:520056679-520264179 GCF_027579735.1 Bombina bombina
TTGGAAAAGAGCTGCATAATTATGCTGGACACCTCCATCTTGATATGCATTTATTGTTGCATCCTGTGATAAAGGAAATGTGCTTTCACAAATCAGTGATGTTACTGGCCTTTTGACAGATGTACCTAATACTTTGGATTAGCTTGTACAATATAAAGCAGAAGTGTTATAATTTTGCATTTTACACGGTTTACAAGTTACATAATAAATAATTTTAAAAAAATGTAGCCACTGCAAAAATGAACATCTCCCACTCTGTATTGATACACTAAATTGAAGTGCACAATACATCTTATCAAAAAGCAGTATCATTTCAGGGCTTAATTATTGTGTATTCCCAGAAGCTTGCCAGTGTTTTTTAGGCAAAACCATGACAAGAGAGGTGAGACTTGGTGTTCTGTGGGCAGGATGGGGCAGGGCTGAGGTAATCCTGTAAAGTGAGGTGGTGGAAAAATCAAGTGATTGTCACAGTTGGGGGGCACATGGGGGGCAGCCATTATGTTGGGGGGACAGTGGGGCACTATTCCTATCTGACCCCCTGGTGATGCCATTGTCAAATAGCCAATAATGTCACAGATCTGTGAATGTGCACCACTGCAGTCACAAGGTATAAAAATAGTAACATTCCAAGAACTTCACTAACCAGCACTTTTGAAGGGTTAAAATAAGAGACTGACTTTGAAGAGAGCTGCAGGCACAACAAAACAATAGCGTGGTGAGTAGTAACCTAAATACATGTGTGTCTATAGAGATGTAGTTTATCAACAACAACATAAAAAGATACATCTGATTGCATAAAACAGGGCAAAAGCTGTTAAATCAACAAAAGTTCACTGCATTTGTTTCTGCTATGAACACGCCATTCTTTTGAACATAAACTATGTAATGTTAAAGGGGCAGTCTAGTCAAAATTAAACTTTAATGATTTCGATAGAACATGCAATTTTAAACAACTGTCCAATTTTCTTTTATCATCAAATTTGCTTTGTTGAAAGCTAAACCTAGGCATTTATTCCTAAACCCATAAAGGCCACCTCTTATCTCACTGCATTTAGACAGTTTTTCACAGCTAGACAGTGGCTAGTTCATGTGTGCTATATAGATAACATTGTGCTCGCTCCCGTGGAGGTACTTATGAGTGAGCTAAAATACAAGTCTGTCAAAAGAACTGAAATAAGGAGGGAGTCTGCAGAGGCTTATATATAAGGTAATCACAGAGGTAAAAAGTATATTAATATAACAGTGTTGGTTGTACAAAACTGGGGAATGGGTAATAAATGGATTATATATCATTTTAAACAATAACAATTTTGGAGTAGACTGTTCCTTTAAGTCCAATAACATATATATATATATATATATATATATATATATATATATATATATATATATATATATATATATATATATATATATATATATATATAATTTTTATTTATTTTGAACACTGGTAGGCAGATATGTACAATCATTTTTTGCATGGAGAAAACAAACTTGCCAAAAAGGGCAAATTTATATGTAGTTTTAAACTAAAACAAATTAACTTGGAGCCTGGGGAAATTCTATTTTTTTGTTACTATAAAGAGAAACTGATGGACAAACACTGATAAATTTAAGAAGTTAGAACATAAAAATCTCTTCTTTTTAATAACAGTTTAAGCAATGTTTATTGCAAAATGTATATTTGAATTTGTGACATTAAAATATAAATTGACATCTCAATTGACTGAAATCAACTTCATCACTGCAGATACCTTTATTTTATAGTCTACAGCTTTCTGTTAAGTATGTATCAGCAATGCATTTTGCTTGCTTAAGTGCTTTGCCAACTCATTCTGCATTGGTATGTACTGAGCATGTTGCATGTTACAGAGGTTTTTGAGAGAATGTTATTTTGCTTTAGCGTTTGATATCTGCTGATGAGCTTCATTGAATGTTGTATGGTCTGTAAATCAATTAATATGTTTGTTTAAAGTTTTGCAAATATCTAATGCATTGTTTGTAAACCATAACAATAATTAATACAATTTGCTTAATTACATGTTTTTCTTTCATTTACTAATACCTGAAGGAAAGAACAAGGCGAGACAACTGGCAGGTTCGTATCCATTTTATATTATATTTAATTGATTTAAACGTAAGTTAAAAAAAAAAAAAAGTGTGTGTATGTATATATATATATATTTAATCTGCATACATATATTAACATGTTTGGTAAAGTATTAAGACTGCTACTTTCTAACCTTTTAGTTACAAAAATAATTGATATGATTAAAATAGTACATAATGGTACTCAAATGAATTTAAGTTAAAATAAACCATTTTATATGGCTGTTAAATCAAAGATGTTCTGTGCATATGAATAAGTAACATTCTAAATATGATGAAAATATATCTGAAATTAAATAAAATGTCAAGAAGAGGCTATTAAAATCTAAAATGAAACGAATACAGCAGTGCCATTTGCATACTACTTGTTCTAATTCTCAGTGGCTCATTCCGACAATTCGACCAGCTCTGCGGCTAGAAACAGATATGTCTCTGCAAGCCTGACAAGAAAATATCACTGGAATATTAATTTGTCAAACTGTAATACATTTTAAATGTCATCATTTAGGTGAAACAACAAATAATATATTGACTTAACTATGTGCCTAAAAATGGCCAGACTCCCATACAGTTGATGGTTAATTAGCCATTTTAACTGTAATTTTTTCCCGGTTCAGCTAAACATACTTGTCAGATTCATCATAACATGATGTTAGATTTACAAGACATTAAACACGTTGAGAAATTTTGCAATATACTTTAACCCCTTGAGTGCTAACGACGGCTCTGAGCCGTCACAGAGTTTCCCACTCTGGTGCTAACGACGGCTCAGAGCCGTCGCTAGCACTCTCTCACATTGAGGGAGATCTGGGGGCTCCCACCCGCTCCGATCAGACCTGCATAGTGACAGGCATCGCCGGGGCTTCCTGTTTTGCGTGGTGACGTCACGCGCAACTTTATTAACAAACTGACAATACAAAGTATAGGGAAAGGGGGCATGCTGCTTAGACGCCTGTATCTCAGGCATCTAAGCAGCTACAGACCCCCAAGACCCACTTATTTGATGTAAGTCTTGGGGATCTGAAAAAAAATATATAAAAGTTAAAAAAAAAAAATTAAAAAATTAAAATAAAAAAAAAAAACTTCAATCACCTTAGCACCCAGGTGGGAAAGTGCTTAGCACTCAAAGGGTTAAAGGGACATGAAACCCAAAATAGTTCTTTCATGATTCAGATTGAGAATACATTTTTAAACAATATTACAGTTTACTTCTATCATCTAATTTGCTTCATTCTTTAGATATTCTTTGTTGAAGAAATAGCAATGTACATGGGTGAGCCAATCACACGAGGCATCTATCAACAAAGAATATTGAGAGAATTAAGAAAATTAGAAAATAGAAGTAAATTGGAAATTTGTTTAAAATTGCATTCTCTTTCTAAATTATGAAAGACAAATTGAGTTTCATGTCCTTTTAATTATTTATTTTGCCCATTATCCTGTAATTTAACTTTGAAATCTCTGAGCTTACATTTCTATAAAGTAACAGGTGCCACCACGTCCTTTCCCTTATCTAATCTTTTTGCTTAAGACAGTTAGGGACAGATAAAGTGTACAAACATTGACTGTATTAAATGGACAGTATACACTCATTTTCATATAACTGCATGTAATAGACACTACTATAAAGAATAAGATGCACAGATACTGATATAAAAATCCAGTATAAAACTGTTTAAAAACTTACTTAGAAGCTCTCAGTTTAGCTCTGTTGAAAAGGTTGCTGGAAAGCCCACTGCAAGTGGGAAATAAGACACTTCCCTCTCCCCCTTTTGCATATGAAAAGACCCTTTACACAAACAGGAGCAAGCTGGAGTAGGTAGTCGAGCGTATTCACATAAAACTTTGGGGCTTGGTTAGGAGTCTGAAAATCAGAGCAATGTTATTTAAAAATAAGCAAAACTATGCATTTATTTAAAAAAAAAACTTTATGGGCTATATAAATAGATCATCTACAAAACATTTATGCAAAGAAAAAATGAGTGTATAATGTCCCTTTAAATCTAGCAATGTTTAAGTTTTGATAAACCCTGTTACTTCAATATTGCACAGGGTCATTGTTTGCCCACTTTACTCAGCAGAAGAGATTAAACATAGAAACTCAGGTTGCAACATGGCGGCACCCATTACTTTCTAGAAACTAAAACTTTACACTTATTTCTTCAATATTTAAACAACTAGCATAATTTAAAAAAAATACATCTACATACTATCCCCAGGCTAATATATGCTATGAATACAACATTATATCTAGTGCTGTTTCATCTCCATTTGAAGGGACATGAAGCCCAAAATATTTCTTTCATGATTCAGATAAAGAATACAATTTTAAACAACTTTTCAATTTACTTATATGATCTAGTTGGCTAAATTCTCTTGGTATCATTTGTTGAAAAAGCAGCAATGCACTACTGGGAGCTAGCTGAACACATTGGATGAGGCATATATATATGCAGCCACCAATCAGCAGCTCATGAGCCTACCTAGGTATTATTTTCAACAAAGGATACCAAAAAAACAAAACAAATTAGATCTCAGAAGTAAATTGGAAAGATGTTTAAAATTGCGTACTCTACCTGAATCATGAAAGAAACATGATTTTATTCCTCTTCAGCAGACCTTTACCACACTCTAGTTTAGTCAAATAAAAACAACTTCGCTACCATTTAACAATAAAATTAGGTCAACATGTTTTTTTTCTATTTAATTGTGCACAAGTTCTCTTAACCCCTTTAATATGTCTTACATTTCATTAGTCTGAATGAGATTTATAGGGATATTACATTTTATTTTTTTACATTATATCAGCAATACAATATGGAACTGCAAAAAAAACATAATTTATGCTTACCTGATAAATTCCTTTCTTCTGTTGTGTGATCAGTCCACGGGTCATCATTACTTCTGGGATATAACTCCTCCCCAACAGGAAATGCAAGAGGATTCACCCAGCAGAGCTGCATATAGCTCCTCCCCTCTACGTCACTCCCAGTCATTCGACCAAGGACCAACGAGAAAGGAGAAACCAAGGGTGAAGTGGTGACTGTAGTATAATTTAAAAAATATTTACCTGCCTTAAAAAACAGGGCGGGCCGTGGACTGATCACACAACAGAAGAAAGGAATTTATCAGGTAAGCATAAATTATGTTTTCTTCTGTTATGTGTGATCAGTCCACGGGTCATCATTACTTCTGGGATACCAATACCAAAGCAAAAGTACACGGATGACGGGAGGGCTAGGCAGGCTCATTATACAGAAGGAACCACTGCCTGAAGAACCTTTCTCCCAAAAATAGCCTCCGAAGAAGCAAAAGTGTCAAATTTGTAAAATTTTGAAAAAGTATGGAGCGAAGACCAAGTTGCAGCCTTGCAAATCTGTTCAACAGAGGCCTCATTCTTAAAGGCCCAAGTGGAAGCCACAGCTCTAGTAGAATGAGCTGTAATTCTTTCAGGAGGCTGCTGTCCAGCAGTCTCATAGGCTAAACGAATTATGCTACGAAGCCAGAAGGAAAGAGAGGTAGCCGAAGCCTTTTGACCTCTCCTCTGACCAGAGTACACGACAAACAGGGAAGACGTTTGTCGAAATTCCTTAGTTGCCTGCAAATAGAACTTGAGGGCACGAACTACATCCAGATTGTGCAGAAGACGTTCCTTCTTTGAAGAAGGATTCGGGCACAAAGAAGGAACAACGATCTCCTGATTGATGTTCCTGTTAGTGACTACCTTAGGTAAGAACCCAGGTTTTGTACGCAGAACTACCTTATCTGAATGAAAAATCAAATAAGGAGAATCACAATGTAGGGCTGATAACTCAGAGACTCTCCGAGCCGAAGAAATAGCCGTTAAAAATAGAACTTTCCAAGATAACAACTTTATATCAATGGAATGAAGGGGTTCAAACGGAACTCCTTGTAAAACGTTAAGAACCAGGTTTAAACTCCATGGCGGAGCAACAGTTTTAAACACAGGCTTGATCCTAGCTAAAGCTTGACAAAAAGCCTGGACGTCTGGAATTTCTGACAGACGCTTGTGCAACAAAATGGACAGAGCTGAGATCTGTCCCTTTAATGAACTAGCCGATAAACCCTTTTCTAAACCTTCTTGTAGAAAGGACAATATCCTAGGAATCCTAACCTTACTCCAAGAGTAACCTTTGGATTCGCACCAGGATAGGTATTTACGCCATATCTTATGGTAAATCCTTCTGGTAACAGGCTTCCTAGCCTGTATCAGGGTATCAATAACCGACTCAGAAAAACCACGTTTTGATAAAATCAAACGTTCAATTTCCAAGCAGTCAGCTTCAGAGAAGTTAGATTTTGATGTTTGAATGGACCCTGAATCAGAAGGTCCTGTTTTAGAGGTAGAGACCAAGGTGGACAGGATGACATGTCCACTAGATCTGCATACCAAGTCCTGCGTGGCCATGCAGGCGCTATTAGAATCACTGATGCTCTCTCCTGTTTGATTCTGGCAATCAATCGAGGAAGCATCGGGAAGGGTGGAAACACATAAGCCATCCCGAAGGTCCAAGGTGCTGTCAAAACATCTATCAGAACCGCTCCCGGATCCCTGGATCTGGACCCGTAGCGAGGAAGTTTGGCGTTCTGACGAGACGCCATGAGATCTATCTCTGGTTTGCCCCAACGTCGAAGTATTTGGGCAAAGACCTCCGGATGAAGTTCCCACTCCCCCGGATGAAAAGTCTGACGACTCAAGAAATCCGCCTCCCAGTTCTCCACTCCCGGGATGTGGATTGCTGACAGGTGGCAAGAGTGAGACTCTGCCCAGCGAATTATCTTTGATACTTCCATCATTGCTAGGGAGCTCCTTGTCCCTCCCTGATGGTTGATGTAAGCTACAGTCGTGATGTTGTCCGACTGAAACCTGATGAACCCCCGAGTTGTTAACTGGGGCCAAGCCAGAAGGGCATTGAGAACTGCTCTCAATTCCAGAATGTTTATTGGAAGGAGGCTCTCCTCCTGATTCCATAAACCCTGAGCCTTCAGAGAATTCCAGACAGCGCCCCAACCTAGTAGGCTGGCGTCTGTTGTTACAATTGTCCAGTCTGGCCTGCTGAATGGCATCCCCCTGGATAGATGTGGCCGATAAAGCCACCATAGAAGAGAATTTCTGGTCTCTTGATCCAGATTCAGAGTAGGGGACAAATCTGAGTAATCCCCATTCCACTGTCTTAGCATGCACAATTGCAGAGGTCTGAGATGTAGGCGAGCAAAAGGTACTATGTCCATTGCCGCTACCATTAAGCCGATCACCTCCATGCATTGAGCTACTGACGGGTGTTGAATGGAATGAAGGACACGGCATACATTTTGAAGCTTTGTTAACCTGTCTTCTGTCAGGTAAATCTTCATTTCTACAGAATCTATCAGAGTCCCCAAGAAGGGAACTCTTGTGAGTGGAAAGAGAGAACTCTTCTTTTCGTTCACCTTCCATCCATGCGACCTTAGAAATGCCAGTACTAACTCTGTATGAGACTTGGCAGTTTGAAAGCTTGGAGCTTGTATCAGAATGTCGTCCAGGTATGGAGCTACCGAAATTCCTCGCGGTCTTAGGACCGCTAGAAGAGTACCCAGAACCTTTGTGAAGATTCTTGGAGCCGTAGCCAATCCGAATGGAAGAGCTACAAATTGGTAATGCCTGTCTAGAAAGGCAAACCTTAGATACCGGTAATGATCCTTGTGAATCGGTATGTGAAGGTAAGCATCCTTTAAATCCACTGTGGTCATGTACTGACCTTTTTGGATCATGGGTAAAATTGTCCGAATAGTTTCCATTTTGAACGATGGAACTCTTAGGAATTTGTTTAGGATCTTTAAATCCAAGATTGGCCTGAAAGTTCCCTCTTTTTTGGGAACTACAAACAGATTTGAGTAAAACCCTTGTCCTTGTTCCGACCGCGGAACCGGATGGATCACTCCCATTAATAAAAGATCTTGTACGCAGCGTAGAAACGCCTCTTTCTTTATTTGGTTTGTTGACAACCTTGACAGATGAAATCTCCCTCTTGGGGGAGAGAATTTGAAGTCCAGAAGGTATCCCTGAGATATGATCTCTAGCGCCCAGGGATCCTGAACATCTCTTGCCCAAGCCTGGGCGAAGAGAGAAAGTCTGCCCCCCACCAGATCCGGTCCCGGATCGGGGGCCCTCGATTCATGCTGTCTTAGGGGCAGCAGCAGGTTTCCTGGCCTGCTTGCCCTTGTTCCAGGACTGATTAGGTCTCCAGCCTTGTCTGTAACGAGCAACAGCTCCTTCCTGTTTTGGTGCAGAGGAAGTTGATGCTGCTCCTGCTTTGAAATTACGAAAGGAACGAAAATTAGACTGTCTAGTCTTAGCTTTGGCTTTGTCCTGAGGCAGGGCATGGCCTTTACCTCCTGTAATGTCAGCGATAATCTCCTTCAACCCGGGCCCGAATAAGGTCTGCCCCTTGAAAGGTATATTAAGCAATTTAGATTTAGAAGTAACATCAGCTGACCAGGATTTTAGCCACAGTGCTCTGCGTGCCTGAATGGCGAATCCTGAATTCTTAGCCGTAAGTTTGGTTAAATGTACTACGGCTTCCGAAATGAAAGAATTAGCTAGTTTAAGGACTCTAAACCTGTCCGTAATCTCGTCCAGCATAGCTGAACTAATGTTCTCTTCCAGAGATTCAATCCAGAATGCTGCAGCAGCCATGACCGGCGCGATGCATGCAAGGGGTTGCAATATAAAACCTTGTTGAACAAACATTTTCTTAAGGTAACCCTCTAGTTTTTTATCCATTGGATCTGAAAAAGCACAGCTATCCTCAACCGGGATAGTGGTACGCTTAGCTAAGGTAGAAAACTGCTCCCTCCACCTTAGGGACCGTTTGCCATAAGTCCCGTGTGGTGGCGTCTATTGGAAACATTTTTCTAAATATTGGAGGGGGTGAGAACGGCACACCGGGTCTATCCCACTCCTTAGTAACAATTTCAGTAAGTCTCTTAGGTATAGGAAAAACATCAGTACTCGCCGGTACCCGCAAAATATTTATCCAACCTACACATTTTCTCTGGTATTGCAACTGTGTTACAATCATTCAGAGCCGCTAACACCTCCCCTAGTAATACACGGAGGTTCTCCAATTTAAATTTAAAATTTGAAATATCTGAATCCAATCTGTTTGGATCAGAACCGTCACCCACAGAATGAAGCTCTCCGTCCTCATGCTCTGCAAGCTGTGACGCAGTATCAGACATGGCCCTAGTATTATCAGCGCACTCTGTTCTCACCCCAGAGTGATCACGCTTGCCTCTTAGTTCTGGTAATTTAGCCAAAACTTCAGTCATAACAGTAGCCATATCTTGTAATGTTATCTGTAATGGCCGCCCAGATGTACTGGGCGCCACAATATCACGCACCTCCCGAGCGGGAGATGCAGGTACTGACACGTGAGGCGAGTTAGTCGGCATAACTCTCCCCCTCGCTGTTAGGTGAAATTTGTTCAATTTGTACAGATTGGCTTTTATTTAAAGTAGCATCAATACAGTTAGTACATAAATTTCTATTGGGCTCCACCTTGGCATTGGAACAAATGACACAGGTATCTTCCTCTGAATCAGACATGTTCAACACACTAGCAAATAAACTTGCAACTTGGCTACAATTTTATTTAATAAAAACGTACTGTGCCTCAAAGAAACACTAAACGATTAATGACAGTTGAAATAATAAACTGAAAAACAGTTATAGCATCAATCCTTGTAAACAACACAACTTTAGCAAAGGTTTCCCATTAGCAAAGCAAAATTAATTAAATCTGAAGCAGAAAAAAAAAAAAAAAAAAAAAAATTACAGAGTAACGTTTTTTTATCACAGTCAATATATAATTCTCACAGCTCTGCTGAGAGAATCTACCTCCCTCAAAAGAAGTTTTGAAGACCCCTGAGTTCTGTAGAGATGAACCGGATCATGCAGGAAATACAATGAGCAACTGACTGGAAATTTTGATGCGTAGCAAAGAGCGCCAAAAACGGCCCCTCCCCCTCACACACAGCAGTGAGGGAGAAACGAAACTGTCATAATTAGAATAAGCAACTGCCAAGTGGAAAAATAGCCCAAACATTTATTCACTCAGTACCTCACTAAATGTAAACGATTCTACATTCCAGCAAAAACGTTTAACATAATCAATACATATAAAAAAAAAAATTCTTATGTACTTTTTACAGAGTAATTCCAGTGAAGTACCATTCCCAGAATACTGAAGTGCAAAGTATACATACATGACATTATATCGGTATGGCAGGATTTTCTCATCAATTCCATTGTCAGAAAATAAAAACTGCTACATACCTCTATGCAGATTCATCTGCCCGCTGTCCCCTGATCTGAAGTTTTTACCTCTCCTCAGATGGCCGAGAACAGCAATATGATCTTAACTACTCCGGCTAAAATCATAGTAAAACTCTGGTAGATTCTTCTTCAAACTCTGCCAGAGAGGCAATAACACACTCCGGTGTCATTGTAAAATAACAAACTTTTGATTGAAGTCATAAAAACTAAGAATAATCACCATAGTCCTCTTACACATCCTATCTAGTCGTTGGGTGCAAGAGAATGACTGAGAGTGACGTAGAGGGGAGGAGCTATATGCAGCTCTGCTGGGTGAATCCTCTTGCATTTTCCTGTTGGGGGAGGAGTTATATCCCAGAAGTAATGATGACCCGTGGACTGATCACACATAACAGAAGAAAAAGCTTATAAAGTCGCTCATTTATGGATGATTATGTTTTGAATGTAATGGCCCTTAAAACATTGCCCCTATATATATTTACCAAACAAGTACATTCCTTTTAATACCTTAAAACTGATTACATAAACTACATTAAATAACTATTTAAGTAATAGCTTGTGTCTTTGTGTGATGGCGGGGGTGCTAATATGTGACACACTATACACACAAAGTTTTTCACTGCCACATAAACACAACGTAACACAAATTAGTTTAATGACACACACATTCACATGTGTTATTTGCACTCTTAAACACAAAGACTAATAATTTGTTTTTAAATGACAGAGTGCCTTTAACTTTTTAGATTATAAATCTTCACTTAGTTTAGCTGTATAGAAACATCTTTACCACTATTCAGCTGAACATATCAGATCTACAAATGAGATGAATGCAACTTTCTTTTCTATTCAGCTAAGTACAACTTATTTCTTGTTGAGTTGAATGTAGTTTAGTCCTAATCAGATAGACTTTTCTGCACACGTATGAAGCTGTACAATTAATTGCTATTTAAGTCAACTCATATGTGTTCATGTTCAGCTGAATGAAACTTAAAGGGACATGAAACCGAAAAATTTTCTTTCATGATTTAGAAAGAGCATGTTATTTTAGACAACTTTCTAATTTACAGTACTTCTATTATCTAATTTGCCTAATTCTCTTTATATCCTTTGCTGAAAAGCATATCTAGATAGGCTCAGTAGTTGCTGATGGGTGGATGCACATAGATGCCTTGTGTGATTGGCTCATCCATGCACATTGTTATTTCTTCAACAAAGGATATCTAAAGAATAAAGCAAATCAGATAATACAAGTAAATTGAAATGTTGTTTAAAATTGTATTCTCTGCCTGAATCATGAAAGAAATATTTTGGGTTTAGTGTCCCTTTAATTGAACATGAAACCCAAAATGTTTCTTTCATGGTTCAGATAGAGAATACAATTTTAAAAAATATTCCAATTTACTTCTATTATCTAATTTGTTTAAAGGAACATTCTAGTCAAAATTTAAAAGCACATAGATGAATTACATATTTGAATAGAAACATACTGTATTTGTAATATACATGTATTGGCAAATATGGTTCTAGTAAAAGTTATCACTGTTTTAGTGTTAACATTTTCTCTGCATGTGCATGTGAGGCATAGCTAGAAATTCTCAGTGTTCCAGCATTTTAAATACTGCAGCTGCTCAGAGCACTAGTGGGTCTTGTATCATGACAGCAATTAACAAATTGAGTCATTACCAGATGGCACAAGCACCTTAGGCTGAGTAGGCTCTCTGAGCAAGTGCTTTTTTTTTTTTTTTTAAATGCTGGTGCACAATGCATACTTAAATTCACTTTTTCATCCATGTGGATTCCAAATTTGGCTGGAATATCCCTTTAATTCTTTAGATATCCTTTGTTGAAGAAATAGCACATGGTGGCTGCACACATCTGTGTGCAGCCACCAATCAGCAGCTACCAGATATGCTTTTCAACAAAGTATATCAGGATAATGAAGCAACTTAGACAATAGAAGTAAATTAGAAAGTTGTTTAATATTGCACACTTTCTCTGAGTCATGAAAGAAACATTTTTTGGTTTCATGTCCCTTTAAGCATTATTCTGCTGACTACTGCTTGATTCCCATTCTGTTGAACAAGACTCTGCTCTGCATTAAATATAGCATTTTCCCTATTCATCAAAACTTAGTTTAATTCCCTTGAAGCTCTAGGCTTTTTGCCCCTTTATGCTGCATATGACTTAAATTCCCGTAGGTCAATGAAAGATCTTTAAATCATTTTTATCTCTTATCTAATTCAACGCACAGGCTACAAAGTGATTACAATTAGTGACTGACAGTTCGATATGTCAGCATTTTCCTTCTCAGGTTATTATATGATTAAACAGAGCAGGTAGATGATCCAGATATTTTCTCCATTCCTTCCCATGAAAAAATCATACAAGTTTCTATACATATATTATTATAAACGGACATAAAAACATTTAATACTGATAATAAATGTACATTTTTATGTTCCTCACGTTCCAACATGGCAGCATTTGGAAATGAGTAAATGCAGATATTTTTTCATGTGGTTTATGTCTTTCTTTGGAGAGGTGGTAGAGTCAGAAACATAATTATATATGACATTTTGGGGCCACCCTCCAAAAATTTTATTAAGTTCAACAGTGTTTCAGGATACAAGCCCCTATGTTATACTTGAGCATAAAACAGAGGCTTTATTTGTTTTTCACCCACACATGAGAAAGATGAACAAAATATCAATAGCTAAGTACAGTACAGGAAATAGCAGATTCATTATGCATTCCTAACAATAAGGGTCTGGCAGAGCATTTCTAAAAGAGGATCACTGGTACTTATATTGCTTCTGTTTATAATCAGATAAATATTTCTATAGGCTGATGCTTCATTTCAAAGTATATATTTTTTTAAAGTATGTTTCATGATACTATACTCTTATCTTGCTTTTTGATTATTCTATGTTCCTCAATATTTGGTTCATTGCCATTATTATAAACCAAGATTTATTCATTTGAAGATAATTTTATATCTGCCACATATCTATCTAGTCATTAATTGCTTATTTCCATTTGCTGTCATATGGAATAGGAAGATATTTATTGGTAAATAAAAATAGTTTCTTATGTTTTAAATGCAATTACTGTCTGCAATATATTGTGTTAATGAACAGGGAAAGAAGTTATGTTTCAAAATGATATATTATAAATGTGAAGTATAAAGCACAACCCATAGAAGCATACAAATTCCAGTGCTATTCTGTGATATCTGCTTACTATAGTGAGGTTTAACATGATAGAATATATATGTAAAGTAGTAATTACAAAAATGTATCACCTAGTAAATTCTCAATTACACATCAGTATTCTCAAATTAAAAAAATGTCATTGATGCAAACCCTAACACACGCACACTTTAGATATTAATACAGTTATGGGATAATATGGTTTATAAAAGAGTACATATACAAGAATGTATTACCTAGTGAAATAAAATGAAACACCAGTACTCATAATAACAGTTTATTATAAATTTAATAAAAACTCAGACATAGTTACAGACACATATTTGTTAAATTATTTGATAGAAATTTCAGCAAGATAACATAACATAAAGGTAATTGTTTAATTGTAACTATATAGTAATATATTTTGGTTTACACTACCTTTCCTTTATAATATATTGG
Organism: Bombina bombina; assembly: GCF_027579735.1. NCBI lineage: Eukaryota > Metazoa > Chordata > Amphibia > Anura > Bombinatoridae > Bombina > Bombina bombina. The sequence continues at coordinate 520,070,780 of NC_069502.1, forward strand.
CTATTTATTCTTCAACCCCATTAACTTATTTAAGTTACCATTATTATCAGAAAAAATAAAATAGTATTTGTTGGTACATTTTGAACAAAACTGTTACAGTTGCTGTAAATACAGTAATACTAACAAAACAAATAAAATAAAAAACATTAACTCTAAACTGATAAAAAAAAAGTATCAAGTTTGACAAGGAATCAAATAACACTCAAAATTAAAATTGCGACTATGTAATTTATATGATACATATATTTCTAGCTTAAAATGTATTTGATTTTAAAAAATTATATTAAAATAGACACCAACAATATAACCTATACTTTACCCACAATAAGTATCTATAGCTTGTTTTGTATTTTTTTTTTAGCCAAAAGAAATGTAAAAACTTAAAAATCTAAACAACTGATAAAAGCAAATACAACTTAAGACTTTATGGCATACCTATAAAACACCTCTAGTTTCCTGTAGAATTAAAGCCCTGTTTTATTCAAATATAATCATCAAGGTACTCCTTTGCTAAGCAATATTATTGGTTTAAGTGACACTGTGGCTCCCTATTGCCTAAAAGTAAAAAAACTACCAACGAATAACTTAAACTTATTCACAAACAATAAATATAACCAAGAAAAAAACTTATATTTATGTTACTTTGTGTTATTATAAACTTTTTTTTTACAAAAAAAAAATTTGTAATAAAAAAAGGCAATAAAAAAGATATGGCTTTTTAAAGAAAAGAAAAATTAAAAAAACAAGTTCCCATGTAATTAAGAGAGAAAAAATGGAACATTTAAAATTGCCTTAACCTGTGCTAAAATGGTAGTTGACTATTTGACATGGATGTAATGAGTTGTACAGAGATTTATTTTAAACCTTTCGAAAAAAAAAACATGTACTTAAATGTTGCTTAAAAATAAAATAATGTGCTTGTATATATAAACAAGTAAATATATAATCATCATATAAGGCAAGTAAGTCATTGCACACAAAAAGCTGAAATCATATATATTACATAATAAGGTTCAAATGTAGTATTAAATAGGGACGTTTATCAACAGATATTGTGATAAATAAAAACATTTATATACATTTTGTTTTAAACAAATCTGTTGCTTATGGTAAAATGGAAATTGTTAGATTGTCTAATCTCTAATTAATCAAAACATCTCTAAATTTAAAACCAATAGTTGTTAGTGAGAATTTAATGGTAAAATGAATTAATTTGAATAATTTGATAGGGTTATCTTCTTATAGTCTCCATGACATAAAATATTTTATTAGTTTATCAATAAAAAAAGATTCAGATACCTCAACCCACCCCCTGGTACAGCTGGGGTACTGACATATCACTTCAGACTATGAAACGTACACGCTGACCTAATCTATTCGCCACATAGTCTGAGATAATTCAACTATGACACGTCTATATAAAGGGCACAAGGTAGGTAAGAATCCTAACCTTTTTTATCTGGTATACATGTTTAAAGGTAGCAGTTTAGTAGAAAATACCTTTATGTACCATTTAAAAATGATGTGTTTTTAATTTAAAGAGACATGAAACTTTTATGATAGGACCTCTAATCTACCTAGTTTAACATTTCTACTGGCCTCAGTATATGTTTGCAAAAATATTGTTGTTAACAAAAATACATATGTTACTTTTAAATGTTCTATCAACTTATTTCAGAACACTGAGAAACAATCATTCTGAAAATGTTGGTTTTTGAAAACAGTATTTCTATGTAATATTTTAAATATGTCAAATTGTTTTATTGTATATTCAATAATCTGCATACTATAGAGATTCAAATTTAAAAACAAATAAGCAAAACAAAAAACTTCCAATATGTGTTCCCTTTGGTTTCATGTTAATATCTTCTCATTAACAAGTTTGTGCATGCAGCCTTTCATTTTTGAAATTTTTAACACTGAGACTTAACCAGTCTTATAAGAGCACTATGCATAGTAACCTAAACCTCTATTTCCCCTCCATCCCAGTAAGCTTTGTAGTAATAAACAGAAGCTCTTCAGGATGTACTCCTCTCGGAAACCTAGGTATTAAGCAACCTGTTTGCTCTGATATCTGAGAATGCTAGCTAATATAAGGTGCATGATCAGTGACTTCCTTTTTTTGGTGCTTAGTAATATCTGACCTGACCCTTAGTTATCATTATCTTTTTGCATAGTTTTTCATTTCTTAGGTTTCTCAAATTGCTTGTAATCTTTTCTGCTGCTTGCTGCCTGTAAATGTATAATATGCAATTTCCAGACCAGCTGATGTCTTATAAACAGAACATATACCTTACAGTTAACAACAAATGAACCTTTGCAGACACAGACACATTTTAGCTGAGGTGCTTTCATGTACTGGAGATTGACATAGGATTCCTCAGTATATTAAGACCTAAAAGTGATACTACATATGGGATACTTAAAGTGATGGTAAATCCTAGCGTTTGTGAAACGCTAGGATTTACCATTGGTACAAATAAAGGCAGACTTTCCGTCATGAAGTATAAAATACTTCATGCTGAAAGCTCCTTTATTTGTTTGCAGCATTTGCCACACTGAGCTGTTAAAGCAGCCTACAGCAGAATGCTATTTAGCTGAGAGCTGACATTTCCACCTCTTAGCCAATAGCCGTGCGTGAAATCTGGCGCTAGCTGGTGCCAAGCTGGATTTCCAGCACGGCTATTAGCTAACAGGTGGAAACGTCACCTCTCAGCCAAATAGCGTTCTGCCGTTGGCTGTCTCAGCAGCTCAGTGTGGCAAATGCTGCAAACAAATAAAGGAGCTTCCAGAATTAAGTATTTTATACTTGAATGAAAGTCCCCTTTATTTGTACCAATGGTAAATCCTAGCGTTTCACTACGCAAGTTGCATTCTGCCTCTTCTGAACATGGGCAAAACAGATTGCATGTTTCTCTTGCATTCACTAAACACTAAGCCAGCTCATGTTACTCTAGAAGATTTATGACATCAAGCTAAATATGCAGAGACCACAGCCCCCTTGATGGGCTATTACAGGAAGTAATGAACACTGCACAAATAAAGTGTGTATATATATATATATATATATATATATATATATATATATATATATATATATATATATATATATGTTTAAATCCATTTTAAATTACAAATAATAATAAGTAAGTATAACTCACTGCTATGTGTTTTCTTCATTACAACAATAAAACAGACTGTTTTATATCCCTTTAACCATTAAATAAATGTATAGTTAACAGTGAACATTCATGCAATAATAAAAAGCTTTACCAAATCACAGCACTTTATTATTACAATTTAACATGCCTTTAACTGCAGCCATAATACCGCTATTGCAAAGTTAATTAGGCCAAAGATAAATCAAAAATGTAATTTTTTTTAATTATAATTACAACACAATAATTGTTAGGTCACATGTGAGAACTTTGCTCTGATCTCATGTAGCAAACTCCAATATGGAACAAAGGTCATAAAACACAATGTGCCAGATTACAAGTGGTGCGCTATTTAGGGCTTTTGCCCGTGCGCAATTATTGCCAGTAGTAAACTTTTAACTCGCGCAGGTTAGCATACGTATTACAAGTTGAAAGTAAATTGTATACATGTGAGCAAAAGCCGATACACGCTAACTACAGGACTTTGGATATTGCGACCGTGTTAACTACTTCCCCTAATAGACTTTACAGCAAGCAAACTAGAAACAACTATCACTTAACGCTCATGCACTAACTCGACACGCATTAGACCAACTGCACTAACACCAAGATAGTAATGAATATTTTACATTCCAATGTTCGTCAGACAGAGAAAAAAAAATTCTATTTATTTTTAAATAGATAGTTCTATAAATATTTTATGTATTTTTTGTAAAAAAAAAAAAAAAAAGATATATATATAAATAGCAATATCTTTTTAAAAATACATAGAACATTTTCCCATATGTGAAGAACATTGGAATGTAAAATATTTACAGTACATACACTGTAAAACACATTATTAAATATCAAAATTTATTAAAAATTATTTTTCTTGTTTTTAGACATTTGAGTGGTAAGGGCTCCAAAATATATATACATATGTACAGTATATATACATATATATGTGTATATATAAACATAAATACACATGTACATGTATATATACATCTATATACGCATATATAGAAATGTATATGTATGTATATATACATAATAGTTATTTCCATTCAAATATCTTGTCATATACCATATAACTTGTAACCCTTATAATTATGAATTTTTTATTGTATAGTGTATATATTAGTTTAACACTTTATTTTAATGTATGTATATTGTGTTTGGAGCAACTTTTAATTTAGCTCTAGCCTTTAATGCAAGGACTTCAGCCACTCTAACCAGATAAGCGCAAATTTAGTTTGCGCTTGTGAGGTCGCGTTTACTTTCAGCTTGTAATACATGCTCAAGTTAAAGGGAAACTGAACCCAAAAATGTTTCTTTTGTGATTCAGATAGAGCATGCAATTTTAAGCAACGTTCTAGTTTACTCCTATTATCATTTTTTCTTTGTTCTCTTGCTGTCTTTATTTGAAAAACAAGGAATCTAAGCATTTTTTGGTTCAGACTCTGGACAGCACTTTTTATTGGTGGATTAATTTATCCACCAATCGGCAAGGACAACCCAGGTTGTTCACCAAAAATGGGCCGGCATCTAAACTTACATTATTGCATTTCAAATAAAGATACCAAGAGAATGAAGAACATTTGATAATAGGAGTAAATTAGAAAGTTGCTTAAAATTACATGCTCTATCTGAATCACGAAAGAAAAATGTTGGGTTCAGTGTCCCTTTAACGCGGGCTAACTTTAACCCGCCAATTGTAATCTAGCCCAGTGTAATTGAAATAATTAACAGTTTTTTGGGTGTGCTGAGTATCTCCCATGCTAGGTTAATATTTCGTGATTACTGGAAATGGGGGTTCAAACTGATACCAATGAAAATAACATGTAATTTGTAAGTAAATATTCATGTTATTACATTACTACACATATTTTAAGTGACAACTCTCATGGATTATGTGGTTGGATTCGGAAGTCAATACATCAGTTTACCTCATTGAACTTCACCATTTCATTCTGGTACAATTAAACTGTGTGCTGCTGAGGTAATGAACCCTGCAACAATGAGAATAAAACTAATGTAACTTTTGCCATTAACAAAGTGATAACTTTAGAAATAAAACTCACTCCGTGATAAATCCACAGAGAGCAGTGAAGGTTTATTTCCAGATAGTTACAGTCATACAATTGAGGGCTGTTTACAAACACCTAACAGTCTTTAAAGGGACACTGAACCTAAATTTTATTTTGTGATTCAGATAGAGCATGCAATTTTAAGCAACTTTCTAATTAACTCCTATTATCAATTTTTCTTTGTTCTCTTGAAATCTTTATTTGAAAAAGAAGACATCTAAGCTTTTTTTGGATCAGACTTATCCACCAATCAGCAAGGACAACCCAAGTTGTTCACCAAAAATGGGCCGGCCTCTAAACTTACATTCTTGCATTTCAAATAAAGATACCAAGATAATAAAGAAAATTTGATAATAGGATTAAATTAGAAAGCTGCTTAAAAATGCATGCTCTTTCTGAATCATGAAAGAAAAAATTTGGGTTCAGTGTCCCTTTAACACTCAATTAAAAAAATGTTAAAAGGATATGAAAGTTAAAAAAAAAAAAGCTTTGTCATTCAGACAGAGCATGTGATTGTAAAACACTTTCAATTCAGCTCTGTTCTTAAAATTACTTTCTTCTCTTGGTATCCTTTCTTGTAAAATAATATGTACATACCATTTACTACTAGGAGCTAGCTCCAAATTGGTGGCTGCACACATTTTTCTCTTTTCATTGGCTCATCAGATGTGTTAAGCTAGCTCCCAGTAGTGTATTGCTGCTCTGAAGCTGACTTTATCTATGTATTTAACCCCTTTACACAGGTTAAACAAATTGTTATATACAAGCAATAGTGCAATAATAAAATGAAGCAATTTATTTTTGGACATTTAAGTGCTTTAAATATGTTGTTACTTGATTACTTAAAAAAAGTTATTTCCATTATTCATTGATTGCCACTTTATAGCTACTGTGAAAATATTGCATTTAACATCTCAAAAAATAATTGATTGTATGATTATGTTTCCTCCAGCTGACGTCTTTAAAGGGACATGAAACCCAGTTTTTTTCTTTCATGATTCAGATAGAGCAAGCAATTTTAAACAACTTTCTAATTTACTTATATTAATCATTTTTCTTTGTTCTCTTGGTATCTTTTCTTGGAAAGCAGGGATGGATGCTTAGGAGCTGGCCCATTTCTGGAGCACTATACTGCAGCAGTTATGCAAGAATGTTATACATTTGCATGAGCACTAGATAGCAGCACAACTTCCTGCCATGTAGTCCTCCAGACGCCTACCTAGGTATCTATTCCACCCATAGTACCATAGGAACAAAGCAAATTTGATACTAGAAGTAAATTTGAGACTTTTTTTAAAAATTGTCTGCTCTCTGAATCACAAAAGACATGTTTGGGTTTCATATCCTTTTAAATATTACAACAATAATGAAACAACTAGAGAACTGTTTCACAAAGACATTTGCATGTTGTTGCTTTTCTTTATATGATACTTTTTTGCATGTAGCAATTTATGCATGATGAATGCAGGTATAGCTCATTTAACTAAGTATACACATTTATTGAAATGAGTGCTTGCCAACTCTAATTTCACCATCAGCATATTGATACATATATTGGAGTATACAATATGTTTCCATACTATACACAATAAGCTATTGAGGTTTATTATATCTAGATATAATACACTGTGTGATAAAAAACAAACAAATGGCACAACAACTACTTAAAAGGAAAGTAAATACCATGTAATTAAAATACATTTATGTTGTCTTGCTATAAAAAAAAACTCAGTCAAATCTAAACATTTTCAAAACCTTGTTTACTGCAGCTGTTTTTCAATAACCTAACTCATGCCATTATTTGCCTTATTTGGAGGCCCAGATCTGGGCTTGAGTTATAATTTTAGTATTAAATGTTTTCAGTTGTTATCAGCTGGTGCCAATTAAGTAAGTGCATGTAGCAGGGTTAGCCTTGATAAATCTGCAGGGTGCTTTTTCAGCCCGGAGAATTGCAAAAACTCCCAATTTAAATTGCTTGGCAAAAGAAATAATAACATTATATTGCAAAGTTGTTTTATTACACATTACTAAATATGTGATATAATAACCTCAAGGTTTTTTACTGACCCTTTAAAGTAGTAGTTGTATGTATGATGACAGAGTGAGGTAGACTTATCCCCTACTGGATATCAGCTACCTCATTCTGACTAACAAAGCCTGAGAATGTGGGCTGCATATGCAACTATAATTTTCCTCCCTTGTTTTTAGTCACTGTCAAAAATATTATTGTTTATACTGGAACAAAATGTAAGTTAAATGGTATTTTACTACACTGCAATGCTTTGTACAACACATTCTATTGTAAATGAGGTATGGCTAGCCTGCTAGTGTGCATCATGCAGATTAACAGAGTTTTCCTAGTGGCTTCAAAAAAGAGTAGCAACATAAATACCTTATGGAAGAAACACCTAAACCAATATGTCTTCTGAAGAGAGTAATTTTTTTTCAGGGATGTAATGAAATCCACAACATATTAGTTCTTTCACCATAGATCCTGCTTCTGTGTTTGCGGTATACATACTGATTTAGCTTTGTATAAATGTCAATAGCCTATCTAGCATGCACAAGTGCTAAAGACTCTAATAGCAATACTCCGTTTACCTGCTGATGTGTAAATACAGAGGAAGATTAAATATAAGCTTTGTCTTAGTGTGTGCTATAGTGGCTAAGTATTTGCATATCCTCTTGAGGTTTAGGGGTGCAAGGGGCAAGGGGAGAGTAGTAGGCAAGCATTTGCCACCTTCAGCAAATGCCAATATGCACAAGGTGCGGCTGAACATATTTTGCATCATGTTTAACCTCTTACTCAAGGTGATTTCCTACCAGCCCTTAAAATGTGTTTCTATAGACATGGATCACTGAAAAATACATTTACATGCAATATCATGTAATAATTGAGTCTAGAAAATGTTTTCAGAATATATGGTCTTATAATATGGCCTGATAATATAATCATAATCATAATACAATAATACATAATACAATCATAAGAGGTTATTACATGCCTTGATTTATAACATTTGTAGCAATGTTTAAACCATTGAGTCTTTACATATTAAATAGTATTCTAAATATGTGACTTTATTTGAGCGTCAATCATCATTTAGGTAGTCTGTAGCATTTGCATAGGGACAAGTACATTCTGAGTGTAGTCATGTACAAAAGCTTACTGGAATCTTGGTATAATGGCTATGCTCCGGTATATCTGTTTGAGCCTGTAGAGGTGGCTTGGGCCATTTGTATGACATTATAACAGGGTATGAGTCCCACACTGGAAAGAAGGGGCTCAGCTCTTAAATGATAATTAGATAGGGGTGTGATAAGCAAGTGGTGTTATCCCTCATTGGGGATTGCATTAGGGGATCAACATTAAGGAGTTATTGTGTGTAGGGAATCACGTAATGAGGAGTGACAGTCTAGTGGGGCCAGATGAGTTATGATTAACTGAGGTTAGGAGCAGGATCAGTTAGTTAGGATCAATGTAGGGGTTGTAGATTAACTGTAATGCAGGGGGAGAGCTGATAGTGAGTCTTGGGATCCTCTGGATGACATTTGAATAGGTTTAAACTTTTTCTTTTCAATTTGTGCTAGAGCTGCTATATCCTAACACTTTAGAAAACAACTTCACTTCCAATCTATTTATAGGAAATATAAAGGTAGATAATAGAATTTGAATATGTCCTGAAGAAATGGTTTTCTTCCACCAAGGAAATTTGTTGATTGGCTAGCTTGATTCTCTAGAGATGACTTCTTTAATTTCTTTGTTCCCATATTTAGCCCTATAATACTAATTAATTCTAATTGTGCTTGGCATATTGTTAGCACAACACCTTATCTTCCATTATATATGGACAAATGTGGGGAGAAGGTTTTTTTTGCGCCTTCTGGGTTGCTTTGTTCATTTTTTTAAAAAAAAAAATTCCTCCAAGACCAAAATAATAATAATATTTTTGGAATAATGTTTTTTCACACTCAAACTATGATATAGTATTTAATTCTACATAAGTGTGAGTATAGAGCCTCAACAACCTCTGTAAAGGACAGCTGCAACCACTACACACCAATATGAATAATAAGTGAACATGTGATAAATGTCTATGAATTATTTATGTGTGTCTCAAAAATGAAAGGTATGATTATTAAGCAAAATGCTTCCTATAATGTAAAACCTTTGGCAAGTGTATATTGTTTTATGCTAGAGATTTGAGATCCTGATAGAAAAGAGGACCTTGTGATAACAGGTCTTGTCTCAGAGGAAGAGTCCAAGGGGACATTAAGGATCAGGTTCTGCAGAGTCAGGCTGGAGCAATTAATATTACTGATGCTGACTCCTGTTTGATCCAAGCAATGACTCTCAGAAAAAGAAACAAACAGAGGAAATAGGTATGCTAGATGGAATTCCCATGGACATACCAAGGCGTTTACCATGTGAGCCCTTGGAACTCTTGATCTTGCACAGTACTTTGGAAGTCATCAGATCAATGTCCGGTAGGCCCCATTTTTTCGCCAGCTGATTGAATATGTCCTGATTGAAAGACTGATGGCTGAGGAAATTCACTCCCCAGTTGTTTGACAGGGAGCATTGATTCCTTTCTGCCCAGGACAGAATCTGAGAGACTTACTGCATTGACAATAGACTGGGGATACCTCCTTGATGATAGGCCACTGCTGTAATATTGTCTGACTAGAAATGGATGCATTTTTCCTCCTTCAACAAAGGTCTGAAGAGCTTGAAGAATCACTCAAAGTTCCAGAATGTTTATTGGTAACCTTGCCTTTTAAAGGAGACTTTTGAGAACTCCAGACTGCTTCCCAGCCTGATAGACTGGCATCCATTGTTACAATGGCTATTCATGGACAAAGAAAGGATGCCCCAAGGGTCAAAGAAGCATTTTGAGTCCACCAAGACAGAGCTTGTCTGACCGATTTTATTATTTGACCACTGACTGAGCATGGATAGTTGAAGGGGACGTAAGGGAAAGCAGGCAAAAGGAACTGTGTTTGAAGTGGTTGCCATAAGACCCACTACCTCCATGCACTGAGCTACAGATGGCAATGGAGTACTCTGCAGGGAGAGACATGCTCTTTGGAGTTTTAACCTCTCTCAGGATAAATCTGCTCATAGGCTAGGCTCCTACAATACAGAAGCTCAATTTATTTTTAACGCTGCCTAATAATGATAAAATGCATTCACACATTCTAATATAACTGAGGCTAGAAAACCAGCAATTAAAAAGGGATAAAACTCCAAAATAGTGCAGGGTCCCTAAAGGTGTGCATTGATCACTAAGCTGTTGCCGGTTCTCTTAAAGGGCCATACACCTTTATTATTAAAAGTGCTCAAAAAATACCCATAAAGCTGCCAGAGGGATGTACAGAGTCAGAGGCTTCCCTAATAGTGTTCCCAATGATGGTAGAACCATTAGGGACATGATATGGAAAAAAAAATGTGTCATGAGGAGAGCAAGTTAAGTCTTCTGGCTACGCTATACCTGTATAAAACACACAATATGCCAATTGCTGTCCGCTATATGAAAACAATGTATGCAGTTATGTGCTAACTTGGGAAAATTTGTATAGTCCCTTGATGTAAAGTCTCATATGGTAACCACATTCAGTAATTTTTGTAAACAAGATTGGTTTAACCATTTATAAAAGAGTCACAATGTATACAGCACAATACTTTTTAGCGTATATGTTTCACTCACCAGTATTTTTTTCTTGGTCTCACCTGGGGGAAAACACCTCTCCTGTTCCCAGCTTCTTATTTTTAGAAGCTCCTGTGCCACTCTACCTGCCAGTCAAGTCACGGATACCTACGTAGGTTGCTGCCAAGGTGATCCGACATCTTCCCTTGCTTTCTTCCTCCAGTAGATGCTGTATGAGATGACAGTTCAGGGTTTCACAAGTTCTGCCGTGGTGTGCATCTGTTGGCAATGACTGATGACATCACTGTTGGAAAAAGGATCCGCCAACCCCGCTCCACTCGAATATGCATTAATATGAAAAACTTGGAATCCCAAGGTTGTTAAGGAGACACAATGGGGCCGATTTATCATGGACCAAATAGGGCCAAATACCCCTGTTTTCCCTGCGAGCCTTCAGGCTGTCCAGAAACAGGAGTTAAGAAGCAGCAGTCATAGGACCACTGCTCCTTAACTTGTCAGCCATCTCTGAGGCTGCGGAAATCAAACCGCCTAATCTCATACGATCAGGTTGATTGACACCCCCTGCTAGTGGCCGCAAATCTCCAGGGGGCGACATTGCACAAGCAGTTTACAGAACTGCTTGTGCAATGATAAATGCCATCAGCGTATGCAGGGGGCGACATTGGACAAGCAATTTACCAGCACTGCTTGTGCAATGATAAATGCCGACAGTGTATGCTGTCTGCATTTATCGATGTCTGGCAGACATGATCACTACAGCAGATCATGTCTACCAGACAAATGATAAATCGGCCCCTTGTATCTTTTAAAACGTAACTTTTAATGTTTCCTATATACATCCTACGCCTTTCATGCCCATTGTGTCAGAGTACCTACAAATAACCTCTGGGCTGTGTCTTTGCTGTGTAAAGACACTTACCTTACGCACCACCCCTCCACTGGCTTACCAGGCAAGTCAATCTATGCCAATGTAGCTTCAGCAGTTTCCAGGAGAGAACCCCTCCAGTGCAGATATTGAGTACCGCAGTGGATTACAGTAGGAAAATACCGTAGTCCCTCAGAGGAGGCTAGGGACAAGTCCCTGAGATGCCTGAGGGTAGCTATGGCTGAAGTCCCATTAGGGAAAATGCTGTGCACATAGCAGGGTATTCCTGTGTCCCTGAATAATTCCAGCTGCTGTGAAGAGTGTCTTCTTTCTGTCTTCTTTGCAAATTATACTCCCCATTGACTCTGGGTTTATAGGTCTGAGCTCCCAATTTGTAATCCATAAGCATAGAATATCCAAAGTAAAGTTTACAGCACTTAGGGTTAATCTGATGCATGTGGAAACAGGGTGACTGCAATCCTTCTACAAATTCACAAACAAACTCCACAGCACCAAATGAATATTGCAGTTTATTAAAACATCTTCTCACAAGCAGATACAAGATTACACAAGCGAGGTTTCAGGATGTTATCCCTTAATCATGCTCACATGATGCCAATAAGCATGATTAAGGGATAAAATCCTGAAATGTTGCTTGTGTATCTTGTATCTGCTTGTGAGAAGATGTTTTAATAAACTGCAATAATTATATGGAGCTGTGGAGTTTGTGGATTTGTAATCCATATTCAAGTAGCTGGAACAACCTCTATTCTCAACCATCTCCTGTAAGTACCAAGAACAAAACTAAGATAAAGATGGGAGGTGGGGTTTTTTTTAAAGCTCTTGTATGGGTTCTTGACCTCCTCCTAGTGGCGGGAAATATATCCCCTATGTTATGGAGGACTGTGGACCATCATCATTTTACAAAAATAAATACATAATTACTTACTGTGAGAAATTTAGGGATCTCATAGAGCAGAAAAAAAATGACTAACTTAAATGCAAAATATAATATCAGCAATACATTATTAAGCTACACTCTAAACCTTAAATCTACAATTCAATTAATATATCTCGGAAATTCCATTACAAGAGAGAGGTTAATTGGTTGCTTTCTGCAATATCACCTCTTTAAATACACATATCAACCATAATTTAGGCATAAGGCAATCAACATAACAACAGGGATCACAAAAAAAAAATCATAATTTAAAAATCATATAAAAATAAATAAATAAAATATTGAAATAAAAATATGCAGTACAAATCGTATTGTTTAAATCGCAATAAAAATTATAATGAAAATGTTCTGCAAAAAATAATATTTTATGGGAAAATTTAAGTTTTGTATTGAAATTACACAGACAGAAACCATTTAAGGTGATGAGAGATTGTATCAAAATACACAAAACACTAACGGCTAGATTACGAGTTGTGCGTTAGGTTTAAAAAGCAGCGTTAAGAGGTCCCTAACGCTGCTTTTTAACGGCCACTGGTATTACGAGTCTTGCAGGTACAGGTGTACCGCTCACTTTTTTAGCCAGACTTGGAAAATACCGCAAATCCACTTACGTAAATTGCGTATCCTCTTTTTTTAATGGGACTTGCATAGCGCCAGTATTACGAGTCTGCCAAAAAGTGAGCGGTACACCCTCCTCCTGTCAAGACTGGTACCCGCATATTAAAGTCAATAGGTTAAGAGTTTTACACTACAATGCCGTAGCATAAAACTCTTAACTGAAGTGCTAAAAAGTACACTAACACCCATAAACTACCTATTAACCCCTAAACCCAAGGCCCTCCCGCATCGCAAACACTAAAATAACATTTTTAACTCCTAATCTGCCGAACGGGACATCACCCGCCACTATAATAAACATATTACCCTTAAACCGCCGCACTGCCTGCCTCGCAAACATTAGTTAAATATTATTAACCCCTAATCGCCGACACCTACCTACATTTATTAACCCCTAATCTGCCACCCCAACGTCACCGCCACTATACTAAAGGTTATTAACCCCTAAATCTAAGTCTAACCCTAACACCCCCTAACTTAAATATAATTAAAATAAATCTAAATAAATATTCCTATCATTAACTAAATAATTCCTATTTAAAACTAAATACTTACCTATAAAATAAACCCTAAGCTAGCTACAATATAACTAATAGTTACATTGTATCTATCTTAGGTTTTGTTTTTATTTTACAGGCAAGTTTGTATTTATTTTAACTAGGTAGAATAGTTACTAAATAGTTATTAACTATTTAATAACTACCTAGCTAAAATAAATACAAAGTTACCTGTAAAATAAAACCTAACCTACACTATAATTAAATTAATTCCCTAAATTAAATACAGTTAAATACAATTAAATAAAATTATCTAAAGTACAAAAAAAACAAACACTAAATTACAGAAAATAATAAACAAATTACAAGATTTTTAAACTAATTACACATAATCTAATCCCCCTAATAAAATAAAAAAGCCCCCCCCCCCCCCAAAAAAAAGCCCTACACTAAATTACAAATAGCCCTTAAAAGGGCCTTTTGCGGGGCATTGCCCCAAAGTAATCAGCTCTTTTACCTGTAAAATAAATTACAAATCCCCCCCAACATTAAAACCCACCACCCACACAACCAACCCTACTCTAAAGACCCACTCAATACCCCCTTAAAAAACCTAACACTAACCCCTTGAAGATCACCTTACTGGGAGAAGTCTTCATCCAACCGGGTAGAGTCCTTTCAAGCCGGGCGAAGTGGTCCTCCAGACGGGCAGAAGTTTTCATCCAGACAGCATCTTCTATCTTCATCCATCCGGCGCGGAGCGGGTTCATCTTCAAGACATCCGACAATAGGATTTTTTCTACCTTAATTCCGATTGGCTGATAGAATTCTATCAGCCAATCGGAATTGAAGGGACGCCATCTTGGATGACGTCATTTAAAGGAACCTTCATTCAGTCTTAGCCGTCGGATGAAGAGGATGCTCCGCGCAGGATGTCTTGAAGATGGACCCGCTCCGCGCTGGATGGATGAAGATAGAAGATGCCATCTGGATTAAGACTTCTGCCCGTCTGGAGGACCACTTCGTCCGGCTTGGATGAAGACTTCTCCCAGCTTCGTTGAGGACTTCGGCCCGGTTGAATGAAGACTTCTCCCGGTAAGATGATCTTCAGGGGGTTAGTGTTAGTTTTTTTTTAAGGGGTATTGGGTTTGTTTTAGGAGTAGGGTTAGTTGTGTGGGTGGTGGGTTTTAATGTTGGGGGGGGGGGGATTGTAATTTTTTTACAGGTAAAAGAGCTGATTACTTTGGGGCAATGCCCCGCAAAAGGCCCTTTTAAGGGCTATTTGTAATTTAGTGTAGGGAATGACTTTTTTTATTTTGGGGGGGCTTTTTTATTTTGTTAGGGGGATTAGATTAGGTGTAATTAGTTTAAAAATCTTAAAACTTGTTTATTATTTTCTGTAATTTAGTGTTTGTGTTTTTTTGTACTTTAGATAATTTTATTTAATTGTATTTAATTGTATTTAATTTAGGGAAATAATTTAATAATAGTGTAGTGTTAGGTGTAATTGTAACTTAGGTTAGGTTTTATTTTACAGGTAACTTTGTATTTATTTTAGCTACATAGTTATTAAATAGTTAATTACTATTTAATATCTATTCTACTTAGTTAAAATAGAATATAAACTTGCCTGTAAAATAAAAATAAATCCTAAGCTACCTACAATGTAACTATTAGTTATATTGTAGCTAGCTTAGGGTTTATTTATAGTTAAGTATTTAGTTTTAAATAGGAATAATTTAGTTAATGATAAGAATTTTTATTTAGATTTCTTTTAATTATATTTAAGTTAGGGGGTGTTAGGGTTAGACTTAGGTTTAGGGGTTAATACATTTAGTATAGTGGCGGCGGCGTTTGGTGGCGGCAGATTAGGGGTTAATAAATGTAGGTAGGTGCGGCGATGTTAGGGCCGGCAGATTAGGGGTTAATAATATTTAAGTAATGTTTTGTGATGCGGGAGTGCAACGGTTTAGGGGTTAATATGTTTATTATAGTGGCAGCGACATTGGGGGGTGGCAGATTAGGGGTTAATAAGTGTAGGTAGGTGGAGGTGACATTGGGGGGGCGGCAGAGTAGGGGTTAATAAATATAATGTAGGGTTTGGCGATGTTTGGGGACAGCAGATTAGGGGTTCATAAGTATAATGTAGGTGGCAGCGGTGTCCAGAGCGGCAGATTAGGGGTTAATAATTATTATGTAGGTGTCGGCGATGTCGGGGGTGGCAGATTTGGTGGTTAATAAGGTGTTTAGACTCGGGGGTTTCATGTTAGGGTGTTAGGTGTTAGAAATAAATTTTATTTCCCCATAGGAATCAATGGGGCTGCGTTAAGGAGCTAACACCTTTATATGAAAATAGATGCAGATTGTAATATATTAAAAGCTGAAAGAAGAGTATTTTTATTTCTATTTGATGCAGGATTTCACTTTTAACACATGCTCCCTGCTAACTTCACTCTCCCCAGTGAAGTTTCCCTTTCCATTGAACAATGGGAGACAGCCATTGGTACAGCCTCTTTTTATAGAATTATCTGAGGGCAGCCACTGTGAGTATCAGTGTAGTTTTTTACATCTGACCCAGTGAAGTTGTAATAATCAGGCCCTTTATGATGATAAAAAGTGCAAAGCAACCTTTCTGCTACCTTAGAAATGAGTTAATGCAGCCGTGAAAAATGTCTAATGGGAGCAAGTATTCTGTGTCAGTAACCAAACGTATAGTACATTTTGTCAAACCCAACTTCATCAACTTTAAAAGTGTGTTAAAAAATGTTCCTTGAAGCACAGTTCTAAAGCAAAAGAAGTATTGATCCAGCTTACAGTTCATTACCATTGAATCGGAGTAGCTTCTTTGGCAAGTCAAATGAAAAACAGCATTGAGTGGTCTGCAAATGGTGGTGGATATGGATGTCAACTGCACTTTGAGATAAGAGCAGTAAGTAGAAAAAACATCATTATTAATTCAGTCATGAGGAATGTTATTTCTCTATCTCAATAATACTACTTGTAGTAATCTTCAAATCTACAAAATATGTGTAGGTGTAGCTTATTAAACTTATTTACCCCCTTGAATATATTGTTGCTTTATAAACAATACTTGCAATGTTTTAGTTAATTAAAGTTTTTTTTTTGTGCTTATTTTCTTTTTCTTTTTTTTTTATTAGTATTCAATAACATATGAAAATGATCATTATTCATTTAGGATTGTAATTATTTATATTGTCTTTGCAGAACCACCATCATAAATACAGATCTGATTAAAGGGACACTGAACTAAAAAAAATTCTTTTGTGGTTCAGATAGAGCATGCAATTTTAAAGCAAACGTTCTAATTTACTCCTATTATCAAATTTTCTTAATTCTCTTGGTATATTTATTTGAAAAGCAAGAATGTAAGTTTAGATGCCGGCCCATTTTGGTGAACAACCTGGGTTGTTCTTGCTGATTGGTGGATAAATTCACCAACCAATAAACAAGTGCTGTCCAGGGAGCTAACTAAAAAGTGCATTCTTTTTCAAATAAAGATAGCAAGGAGAATAAAGAAAAATTGATAAAAGGAGGTAAATTAGAAAGTTGCTTAAAATGGCATGCTCTATCTGAATCACAAAAGAAAAAAAATTGGCTTCAGTGTCCCTTTAAGAAACTTAAATTTAAAAAAATAAATATATATATATATATATATATATATATATTATATATATCTATATAGATATTATATATATATTAGCCACATCAAAAGAACCAAATCTCACCCTAGGGGCCAGCAAACATCATAGACATATATAAAGAGGTATGAGAAGGAGCAACCGGGCTGCATCAACACTTCAGCAATAAAGTAACTGCAAACACAGGAAAGTTATACTAAGACAAGATAACAACAGCCAGAAGCAGTTTTCAAGAATAGTGAAATTTATATATGATACCTTTGATAAAAGATAAAGGACTGATAACAATGAAAAGAATGTTCTCAAATGCCACCACCAATGATCTCCATGAAGAGAAAGAACATTAGAATAACAATGCAGGTCCATCCAAACAAATATATACATTAGACAAAAGAATACATCTGTGTGATATTGTCCTTTGTCTTTCACTTAACTTTAGAATTTGCTATTTCTCTTAAAAAAAGTAAAGCAAAAAAATGGAAGCTGTAAAGCTTGTTAAATATTATTAGAGAGGCAATCCTTACCGCTTCAATTTTTGCTCATATATTACAAAAAGTTTTGGTGTTTTTTTATCGGTCAAGCGATACTCTAGTCTGTGTTAAGTATGCATGTCAGAAAGTGTGGGTGAGTTAATTCTCTCACATTATAGACTTCTATTTGGGGTGAGCAGTAAACATTAATGGTTGGATAACTCTCGAACGCTAACCGGTGGAGCTAACAAAATCATCTTAATAGTGGAGTTTTTTCATTTAATTCTGTGCTATATTATTGCCATTAAACTTAAAGGGACACTGAACCCAAACATTTTCTTTGTGATTCAGATAGAGCATGACATTTTAAGCAACTTTCTAATTTACTCCTACTATCAAATTTTCTTCATTCTCTTGGTATCTTTATTTGAAATGCTAGAATGTAAGTTTAGATGCCGGCCCCATTTTTGGTGAACAACCTGGGTTGTTCTTGCTGATTGCTGGATAAATTCATCCACCAATAAAAAGTGCTGTCCCAGAGTTCTGAATAAAAAAAAAGCTTAGAGTGCCTTCTTTTTCAAATAAAGATAGTAAGAGAACAAAGAAAAAGTGATAATAGGAGTAAATTAAAAAGTTTGCTTTAAAATTGCATGCTCTATCTGAATCACGAAAGAAATTTTTTGGGTTCAGTGTCCCTTTAAACATAAAATACTTCACACATAAATACACCTTTGACCTCTTCCCAGTTCAACCCTTGACATATACCATATCCATATAGTTCTGTCACAAAAAAAACTTTTCATTTTTAAAACCTTTGTTTCATAAGTTTTAAGTCAAAATATATTTGAAATCCTTTATTTCCATATCATTTTCATATTGTTTTTTGTTATGCAAACTAGCAAGTAATAATCATTTACCTTTAGGGTCAACTCAAGATTTGTAATACAAGTGCAGTGAGCATGCTGATGTTCTGCGCTATACATTAAAATGATAGGGCACACTAAAATATTTTGACTGTGTAAAGATGCGTTAGTTGACAGTTAAATACCAGACTGTGTGTTATAGTTTACAGAAGTCCGATCACAAGATAAAGCATCCTGCGCTATCCCTTGTATTCCACTTCTAATCAACATTTTAAAAACTTTAATTATTTGTTAAGACAGTATAAAATTGCATTTGTATTTGTCTGACAAACATGTAAATGTGTCATGTGTGGCTATAATTTTTATAAGCAGAACATGTTATTTAAACCCAAAATGTGAATTATTTTGTAAAGTATCACACTTAAAGGGACATGAAACCCAACAATTTTCTTTCATGATTCAGATAGAGAATACAATCTTAAACAGCTTTCCAATGTATTTATATTATTTAATTTGCTTGCTTCTCTGGTTATCCTTTGCTGAAAGGCTTATCTAGGCAAGCTTAGGGGCAGCAGAGAACCTAGGTTCTAGCTGTTGATTGGTGGCTGCATATATATATTGATTGTGATTGGCTCATCCATGTGTTCAGCATAGGCATCACTACAGGGGGACAAGGGGGGCAATTGCCCCTTTTGTTTATTCTTGGCCCCCCATGTGCCCCCCCCCTGAATTAAACAAATTAGCTGCACAGAGCCAGAGATCAATGGAGGATCCAGGACAGTCACGACTAGTGTTCCCTCTCAGAGGGACCGCACATAACTTCCAAATGTGTACATTTTATTATGGAGCCTAGAGGCAGTTGTGGATTTACTTGAGTGAGGAAGGGAGCTTCTGAAAGTGGGGAGTGGAGGTGAATGGAGCCCAGCAGCTATGCAGCTTGTTATAGCTGCATTGCCTTACCTCAGTTACAGTCTAAGGGAACCGATTCCAATTATTAATGTACCGGGAGCACACACATTACTACTGATTAAGCTCCTCTCCTGCACTGTGCTGAATATACATGCTACTACCCAGCTTTAGTATAATGCAGCACAGAGGAGGTTAAATCAGCAGCAGGAGAGTTTCTAACCTACTTGCCGTTATAAGGAAGTAGCCTGCTAGGAAACCATAACAACGGTGATGTCATGGAGTTGAAGTAATACTGCCTCATTGATTTAGCCGAGGCTCTGAGATGACTGACAGATGCATCCTCCAATAGCTATCAAGTAGCATGCTCTTGTCACCCTGCACTGTGAGAGTTACACACAGTGTTATGATAGTGCAGCTCCAGGAAGCAGAAACCAGCTAAAGATAAGTCAAACCTGTTAAATGTATATTGTGGCTGTTCAGTTGGGTAGAAGATAATAAGTAATGCCAGAGTTATTCTGTATTCTAAACTCCTCATGCCTTTCCTAAACTGTGAGTTTAAAACAAGAAAAGTAAATCTCTTTTGGTGATCTCTTTTGTCAAAAAAAAACATGTTATGCATGTTTTGTTTTCTCTTGTTAAGTGTATCCAGTCCACGGATCATCCATTACTTGTGGGATATTCTCCTTCCCAACAGGAAGTTGCAAGAGGATCACCCACAGCAGAGCTGCTATATAGCTCCTCCCCTAACTGCCATACCCAGTCATTCTCTTGCAACTCTCAACAAAGATGGACGTAGTAAGAGGAGAGTGGTGTATTATAGTTAGTTTTCTTAACTTCAATCAAAAGTTTGTTATTTTTAAATGGTACCGGGAGTGTACTGTTTTATCAAAGGCAGCATTAGAAGAAGAATCTGCCTGTGATTTCTATGATCTTAGCAGAAGTAACTAAGATCCATTGCCGTTCTCACATATTCTGAGGAGTGAGGTAACTTCAGAGAGGGAATGGCGTGCAGGTTTTCCTGCAATAAGGTATGTGCAGTAAACATATTTCTAGGGATGGAACTTGCTAGAAAAATGCTGCTGATACCGGATTAATGTAAGTTAAGCCTAAATGCAGTGATTTAATAGCGACTGGTATCAGGCTTATTAACAGAGATACATACTCTTATAAAAGTGTAATATAAAACGTTTGCTGGCATGTTTAAATCGTTTTTATATATGCTTTGGTGATAACAACTTATTGGGCCTAGTTTTTTTCCACATGGCTGGCTTTTGTTTTTGCTAGAAACAGTTTCCTGAGGCTTTCCACTGTTATAGTATAAAAGTTACAGTTGGTGCAGTTAAAATTACAAACTGTGACATTCAGCTTCCCTCGCAGTCCCCTTCAAAAGTAGGAGCTGTGGCAATTGTTATGACTGTTTTAAAAAAACATATTTTTCGTTTTGTTAATCTGTTTTTTGTATTAAGGGGTTAATCATTCCATTTGCAAGTGGGTGCAATGCTCTGCTAACTTGTTACATACACTGTAAAAATTTCGTTAGTGTAACTGCCTTTTTTCACTGTTATTTCAAATTTTGCCAAAATTTGTTTCTTTTAAAGGCACAGTAACGTTTTTTATATTGCTTGTTAACTTTGTTTAAAGTGTTTTCCCAAGCTTGCTAGTCTCATTGCTAGTCTGTACAAACATGTCTGACACAGAGGAAACTACTTGTTCATTATGTTTAAAAGCCATGGTGGAGCCCC
This sequence comes from Bombina bombina, assembly GCF_027579735.1. Classification (NCBI taxonomy): domain Eukaryota; kingdom Metazoa; phylum Chordata; class Amphibia; order Anura; family Bombinatoridae; genus Bombina; species Bombina bombina. The sequence continues at coordinate 520,092,263 of NC_069502.1, forward strand.
ATAGGAGAATGTGTACTAAATGTATTGATTTCACCTTAAACAGTAAAAATCAGTCTTTATCTATAAAAGAATTGTCACCAGAGGGGTCTGTCGAGGGGAAAGTTATGCCGACTAACTCTCCCCACGTGTCGGACCCTTCGCCTCCCGCCTCGAGGGACGGACGCACGCTAATATGGCGCCAAGTACATCAGGGATGCCCATAGTGATTACTTTGCAGGACATGGCTGCAATCATGAATAATACCCTGTCACAGGTATTAGCCAGATTGCCTAAATTGAGAGGCAAGCGCGATAGCTCTGGGGTTAGACGAGATACAGAGCGCGTAGATGCTGTAAGAGCCATGTCTGATAATGCGTCACAATTTGCAGAACCTGAGGACGGAGGAGCTTCAGTCTGTGGGTGACGTCTCTGAATCGGGGAGACCTGATTCAGAGATTTCTAATTTTAAATTTAAGCTTGAGAACCTCCGTGTGTTACTTGGGGAGGTATTAGTTGCTCTGACTGTGACACAATTGCAGTGCCAGTGAAATTGTGTAGGCTGGATAAATACTATGCAGTGCCGGTGAGTACTGATGTTTTTCCAATACCTAAAAAGCTTACAGAAATTATAAGTAAGGAGTGAGATAGACCCGGTGTGCCCTTTTCCCCACCTCCTATATTTAGAAAAATGTTTTCAATAGATGCCACTACAACGGGACTTATGGCAGACAGTCCCTAAGGTGGAGGGAGCAGTTTCTACTTTAGCAAAGCGTACCACTATCCCGGTTGAGGACAGTTGTGCTTTTTCAGATCCAATGATAAAAAATTAGAGGGTTACCTTAAGAAAATGTTTATTCAACAAGGTTTTATTTTACAGCCCCTTGCATGCATTGCGCCTGTCACTGCTGCGGCGGGCGTCTGGTTTGAGGCCCTGGAAGAGGCCATCCATACAGCTCCCATTGACTGAAATTATTTACAAGCTTAGAACACTTAAGCTAGCTAACTCATTTGTTTCTGATGCCATTGTTCATTTGACTAAACTAACGGCTAAGAATTCGGATTCGCCATCCAGGCGCGTAGGGCGCTATGGCTTAAATCCTGGTCAGCTGATGTGACCTTCAAAGTCTAAATTACTAACATTCCTTTCAAGGGGCAGACCTTATTCCGGGCCTGGTTTTGAAAGAAATTATTGCTGACATTACTGGAGGTAAGGGTCATACCCTTCCTCAGGACAGGGGCCAAATCAAGGGCCAAACAGTCTAATTTTCATGCCTTTCGAAATTTCAAGGCAGGTGCAGGATTCAGCTCCCTCTACTTCAAAACAAGAGGGAACTTTTTTTCCTCAATCTAAGCAGGCCTGGAAACCTACCCAGTCCTGGAACAAGGGCAAGCAGGCCAGAAAGCCTGCTGCTGCCTCCAAGACAGCATGAAGGAGCGGCCCCCTATATGACAACGGATCTAGTAGGGGGCAGACTCTCTCTCTTCGCCCAGGCATGGGCAAGAGATGTTCAGGATCCCTGGGCGTTGGAGATCATATCTCAGGATATCTTCTGGACTTCAAAGCTTCTCCCCCACAAGGGAGATTTCACCTTTCAAGATTATCTGCAAACCAGATAAAGAAAGAGGCATTCCTAAGCTGAGTGCAAGACCTCCTTGTAATGGGAGTGATCCATCCAGTTCCGTGGACGGAACAAGGACAGGGGTTTTATTCAAATCTGTTTGTGGTTCCCAAAAAAGAGGGAACCTTCAGACCAATTTTGGATCTAAAGATCCTAAACGAAATTCCTCAGAGTTCCATCATTCAAGATGGAAACTATTCGAACCATTTTACCTATCCAAGAGGGTCAGTACATGACCACAGTGGACTTAAAGGATGCCTACCTTCACATTCCAATCCACAAGAATCATCATCGGTTCCTGAGGTTTCCAAGATTTTTTACAAAGGTTCTGGCTCACTTCTGGCGGTTCTAAGACCGCGAGGCATAGCGGTGGCTTCCTTACCTAGACGAAATCCTGATACAGGCGTCAAGCTTTCAAATTGCCAAGTCTCATACAGAGATAGTTCTGGCATTTCTGAGGTCGCATGGGTGGAAAGTGAACGAAGAAAAAGAGTTCTCTATCTCCTCTCACAAGGGTTTCCTTCCTAGGGACTCTGATAGATTCTATAGAAATTGAAAATTTACCTGACGGAGTCCAGGGTTATCAAAACTTCTAAATGCGTGCCGTGTTCTTCACTCCATTCCGCACCCCACGGTGGCTCAGTGCATGGAAGTAATCGGCTTAATGGTAGCGGCGATGGACATAGTGCCATTTGCGCGCCCTGCATCTACCAGACCGCTGCAATTATGCATGCTCAGTCAGTGGAATGGGGATTACACAGATTTGTCCCCTCTACTAAATCTGGATCAGGAAACCAGAGATTCTCTTATCTGGTAGTTATCTCGGGTCCATCTGTCCAAAGGTATGACCTTTCGCAGGCCAGATTGGACCATTGTACAACAACAGACGCCAGCCTTCTAGGTTGGGGTGCAAGTCTGGAACTCCCTGAAGGCTCAGGGTTCATGGACTCAGGAGGAGAAACTCCTCCCAATAAATATTCTGGAGTTAAGATCAATATTCAATGCTCTTCTAGCTTGGCCTCAGTTAGCAACACTGAGGTTCATCAGATTTCAGTCGGACAACATCACGACTGTGGCTTACATCATCCATCAAGGGGGGACCAGGAGTTTCCCTAGCGATGTCAGAAGTCTCCAAGATAATTCGCTGGGCAGAGACTCACTCTTGCCACCTATCAGCGATCCATATCCCAGGGGTAGAGAACTGGGAGGCGGATTTTCTAAGTCGTCAGACTTTTCATCCGGGGGAGTGGGAACTCCATCCGGAGATGTTTTGCTCAATTGGTTCTCCGAACTGGATCTCATGGGCGTCTCGCCAGAACGCCAAGCTTCCTTGTTACGGATCCAGATCCAGGGACCCAGAAGCGGCACTGAGATGCTCTAGCAGCGCCTTGGTTCTTCAATCTGGCCTATGTGTTTCCAACCGTTTCCTTTTGCTCCCTCATCTGATTGCCAAAATCAAAAAGGAGAGAGCATCAGTGAATATTGATAGCGGCCTGCGTGTCCACGCAGGGACCTGGTATGCAGACCTAGTGGACATGTCATCCTTTCTCACCATGGACTCTGCCTCTGAGACAAGACCTTCTAATACAAGGTCCTTTCAATTCATCCGAATCTACTTTCTCTGAAACCTGACTGCATGGAGATTGAACGCTTTGATCCTATCAAAGCGTGGCTTCTCAGAGTCCAGTAATTGATACCTTTAATACAGGCACGATAAGCCTGTCACCAGGAAAATTTACCACAAGATTTGGCGTAAATAACTTCATTTGGTGTGAATCCAAGAATTACTCATGGAGTAGGGTTAGGATTTCCTAGGATATTGTCCTTCCTCCAAGAGGGTTTGGACAAAGGACTATCAGCTAGTTCTTTAAAGGGACAGATTCTGCTCTGTCTATTCTTTTACACAAGCGTCCTGGCAGAAGTTCCCAGACGTTCAGGCATTTTGTCAGGCTTTTGTTAGAATTAAGGACTGTGTTTAAACCTGTTTGCTCCCCCATGGAGCTTAAACTTGGTTCTTAAAGTTCTTCAAGGGGTTCCGTTTGAACCCCTCTTCAATCTATTTGATATCAAACTTCTATCATGGAAAGTTATTTTTCTGATGGCTATTTCCTCGGCTCGAAGAGTCTCTGAGCTTATCTGCTTACATTGTGATTCTCCTTATCTGATCTTTCATTCAGATAAAGTAGTTCTGGCGTACAAAACCTGGGGTTTTTACCTAGGTGGTTTCTAACAAGAATATCAATCAAGAGATTGTTGTTCCATCATTATGCCCTAATCCTTCTTCAAAGAAGGAACGTCTTTTGCATAATCTAGACGTAGTCCGTGGCATTGAAGTTTTACCTTGCAGGCTACTAAAGATTTTCGGCCCAAACATCTCACCTGTTTGTTATTTACTATGGACAGAGGAGTAGTTCAAAAGGCCTCGGCAACCTCTCTTTATTTTTGGCTTCGGAGTATAATCCGTTTAGCATATGAGTACTGCTGGACAGCAGCCCCTGAAAGAATTACAGCTCATTCTACTAGAGCTGGTGGCTTCTACCCTGGGCCCTTTAAAAATGAGGCCTCTGTTGAACAGATTTGCAAGGCTGCGACTTGGTCTTTCGCTTCATACCTTTTCAAAATTTTACAAATGTGATACTTTTGCTTCTTCGGAGGCTGTTTTTGGGAGAAAGGTTTACAGGCAGTGGTTCCTGCCTTGTCCCTCCCATCATCCGTGTAACTTAAGCTTTGGGTATTGGTATCCCACAGAGTAATGGATGATCCGTGGACTGGATACACTTAACAAGAGAAAACATAATTTATGCTTACCTGATAAATTTATTTCTCTTGTAGTGTATCCAATCCACGGCCCCGCCCTGTCCTTTTAAGGCAGGTCTAAATTTTAATTAAACTTCAGTCACCACTGCACCCTATGGTTTCTCCCTTTCTCGGCTTGTTTCGGTCGAATGACTGGATATGGCAGTTAGGGGGAGGAGCTATATAGCAGCTCTGCTGTGGGTGATCCTCTTGCAACTTCCTGTTGGGAAGGAGAATATCCCACAAGTAATGGATGATCCGTGGACTGGATACACCACAAGAGAAATAAATTAGATCAGGTAAGCATAAATTATGTTTTTTTATCTAAAAATATTCATCATCTAGGTTACATCATGGGCCAGTCTGTCTGTCTATATATCAAATACATCTCACCATTGAGAGGGGGGGGATAGGGCTCAGTTATTAGCGAAAGAAGAGGTCTATTGGATTTTAAGATTGAAAACTAGGAGACCATTTGGCCTAAATAGTTAATATGACCTCATTAACTTCTGGCAATAGAGAGAAAATTTTGAAATTAATTTGTGGTATTAAGGTTTGTTGTTTGTTTTTGACATCTGTGATCCATTAGTTATAAATGGTTCATATTTTATCTTTCATTGTTACATATATACTTGCTCTATTATGTCTTAATCATGTAATACTATTCAAGATAATACAAATCAGCACTATATGACAAAGCTCAATTTGTTTAAATATCATCTAGAAAGTGACTAATAAGATGTGATCTCTCTGTCATAGAGAAATATATATGCACACATACACGTTCAGTCATAAAACTGTTGAAAGCTAATATGGAAAAGCTTGTTACAGTTTCATTTCAGAGTTATGAAACCTGTACACATGTCTGCATGCATAGGAAAGTCACTTAACTTTGATTACTTAACAATCGCCACTTATTTTTGTATTTGTGATAAATTATTATTGAACTGTTATGTTATTTACAAAAGATTTATGACAGTGATGTTATTCATATCAATTTGTTTTGTTCAGAAGGAACGAATTACTAATCAATTTATTTTTGATAAGCAGCACTGATAGGTGTGATTTGTTTTAACCAATAGGGTAAACTTTACACCTTTTTTAATTGGAAGGATGATAGTCACTAATTATGCTATGACTACGGCGAAGGGAGCCGAAACGCGTCAGCATTAGTGACCACCATCCCGTGCTGCAGCCCTGTGTGCTGTATTTGTGGATTACTGTTCCTGCTTTTATGAAATTAATAAAGCCGTTTGATAAAATTTTAACAAGGAAGCACCGGATCCTCTTTATTTTGTTTATTACACTTGTTGAGCCAACAAGAGGTATCCGGTTATATTACTCATGGATCAAGCCCCTTCACCCACCCAATAAGAGAGGAGGTGTGTCAAGGATCTTACGTCACACGCCAAAGCCACACACGGAAGCTACACAAACTTGCACAGAATTCAAGATTACGAGCGGCTTGAAGAGGGGAGCTGACAGCTTAGCCGGAGTACTGCAGGTAGCAGTGTGGAATTTACTCCCACCAGGACCCGAGCGCTACGGACTCTGTGATATATGTGAGCTTTATTGCTTCTGCTATTTATTTGTTACAATGTACAATTCATATATCCCTTAAGGTTTTATAATAGGGATTTATACCTATTGAGGTGGGGGTTAGAAGAGTGGCAATTTACGTATTGTGCTACACACGGAAAGGAGGAACTCCTTTGTTCTTACTAATTTGTCTATATATCTTATCTAATCTGTTTTTCTCTCTATCTATATATTCAATGTTTTGTCTATATATCTCTATTCTTTTCTGTTCTGTCTAGTTCTATATATTCTATATCTATATGTCTGTCTATATCCTCTGTAATCTATCTGTTCTGGCTGTCTGTCTATCCTATCTATGTATCTATCTATCTATTCTGTCTATATATTCTATATATTGTCCTGTCTGTTCTGACTGTCTGTTGCCACTGTGTATAGATTTTATATCCCATCTATATGTCCTGTTCTCTCTGCGTACAGTTCTATCTATCTATGTTAATCAAATCTATCGGTCTTTCTATCTTTGCAACCCTACCATCTTTCTATCTGTCTTCCATATATCTAATCTATCTGTCTGCCGTGTCCTATCGAATCTATCTGCTCTGTATATTTAATCTCCAGTGTAACCTCATGATCTAATCTAATCTATCTATCTATCTAGTTTATTCAGCCTGTTATTTCTGTTTGTTCTATGTATCTATCTGTCAGTTTTTTATCTGTCTATATCTATCTTTCTATCTAGCTGTCTCATCTGTGTATGTGTGTGTGTGGTATATATATATATATATACTTACACACAAACTGTATATCTATATCTCTATCTGTTCTTTTCTCTCCCCTCTCAGCCTTTGTTTCCCATCCATTCTTTTTTCCCACTCTTTTGCTGCAATCTCTCTCCCTCTTTTCCTATTTTCTCTTACCCCCCCCACCCCCCCCCCCCTCTCTCTCCACACTCTTTTTTTATGTGTTCTCCCCTGGATCACAACTTCATCATAAACCTAGACCACATAATTCAAAAACCCAAATTGTCGTGTCAATCCTGGACAGGTGGCAACTCCTTATATATACACACATAAACACTGAGATATACACACACACATACATTGACATACACACACACACACTTACATATACACACATACTACATAAAATTTGCTGTGTGCCGCTACTAGTTTTTGGGTTTGCCCTTCAAGAAAAGGTGGCAACCCTACCCGAGGACTAATTATGTAGTGCCCCCACCCAGTTTTGACTGTGGTTTCTTATGTCCCCCCCCCCCTCTATATATTGTTCCAAAGAGTCGCCACTGGTGTTCAGTTAGAAACCATTAGTGAATTGCTGCTCCTTCAACAAATGATACAAAGAGAATGAAACAGATTAGCTAAGAGAAGTAAATAAATTGTTTAAAATTATAATCTCTATCTGAATCATGAAAGAAAAATTTGGGGTTTTCGTTGTCCCTTTTAAATCTTTGAAACTTAAAAATCAAAGGTTTATGATCAGTTTAATACATTATGAAGCTGTGTATCAGCTTTGCGTCCACTTTGGTGCAGGCCTCATATGACCGCTGCTTCTTAACTTGTAGAATAACCCTCAGAGGTTGTTGACTATCAGACAAAATAGAGTCATTCGTTCAGGATGACTAACCAAGCCCAGCTCATAGGTCTCAAAAAGCTAATTTTTCCTCTTTTACACATAGTGGAGTTAGGCTGTCATTTTTTTCAATGTATCGACAGGCTTCGACAGTGTTTTAGCGGTTTGGCGTTTTCTCTCTGGGATACCTGGTATAATTGATCGCTTAAATGGCTTCTAATACTTTCTATGGGATGTGAAAATATTTTGATGAATAACGTGCCATCCCAGAAACAGTCAATAAAACAAAATTGCTCCGACACACCATATTTACGAGTTTGCGACCTCGTGCAAACTAAATTACGGCTTAATGGAAGTGACGCCCCAAGTTGGAGGAGTACAAGCTGCAGGACAATGTAACTTTTTTGTTCATACTTTGCACCAAGTTACAACTGGGACCAAAGGAACAAGAACCTCATATCCCCTTCAAAAAATGCAAGTTCTTCTTAAGTATCCTGCAGATGCTATCAAAATGTAAGAAATATTCTGTTCATGTTATATACAGATGATAGCTTTGTTTATTTTTTATTTTTTCCTTGTGGCTCATTGTCTACCCTATTGCAGCTGACAATTAATTCAGAATGTTTTCAGGTTGTAAGACTAACAGATGTAAATCTGTTTGTCCTCTTGACCCTTTTGCCTGGCGCACTGTATGTGGTCCAATGATTATTAGCTTTACTTTTTGAGATCTTGCCCCCTTTGTTTAGATTTTATTAAATCTCTGATGTCCTTTTAATCGGTAATCTGAGTATAAACTGATTCTATATGCCGATGATACTTTATTATAACATACTAATTCAATAATCTAATTTTATGAGTAAGTAAATTTGGTCAGTTAAATTGACATTTAAATTTCCTTATTAACAACAATAAATCTGGCATTGTAAACAGTTTTGTGCCTTCAAAAGATGTAGAAACTGCTCAAAGTTATATGGTAGATATGTGCACAGACAAGAATTTCTTTCGTTTTGTCCAAGATTAGTTCTCAGAGTGCTAGCTCCTCTAGAAGTATGTTTTTTTTTCCGCTCGTCAGGTAGCGCTCATATTACAAGTTAATGTAAAACGATTTTTGCATCGCTCGGCTCGTTAACCCGATGCATCGCAAAAAGCCTGAAATTAAACTGTAGTACTAATTATTTTGGGCAGCAAAAAATAGGGAAAACTAATTAAATATTGTAAAGCAGAAATTATCTGGACTTGAGTCTGCTTAAAAAATAAAGTTATACAGAGAGTTTTGTTTATAAAAGTTATTTTTTTGTATCAACTATTGCAGTGATTTGCAACCTGTTTTTTTGCCCTGGCACACTTTTTTACATTAAAAAATCCTGTGGCACACCACCATCCCAAAATTTTACAAAATCACACATTGTAGGCTAATACAGGCTATATATACAGTATATATATATATATATATATTATATATATATATATATATATACATACATATACACACACACTGTACTGTGCTGTCATGCCATGCCTCCTACAAACTATACATGACATATTGACATTCTTTCACAAACAATCATAATCATTGTCTGTGAATGAATGTCAATGCCATGGTTGTAAATGATGCCTGATGAGCCTGTCACATACCTCCCAATATTTCAAAATTTGAAAGAGGGACACCCCCGCACTGTTGTCAGTCTGCCGCGGCACACCTGAGGATCTCTCACGGCACACTAGTGTGCCACGGCACACTGGTTGAAAAACACTGAACTATTGTATCCTAAGTATAGGCATACCTAATTTTATTGTGCTTCACTTTATTGTGTTTTGCAGATATTGCTCTTTTTACAAGTTGAAGGTTTGTGCAAACTCTGTGTCAAGCAAGTCTATTGGCACACATTTTTTTCAACACATATATACATATATAAACACATAAATGCACACCCGAATACACATACAGTATATGCACACACCTATATATACACACCACCAGCAAAAAGATTGTGACTCACTGAAAGCACAGATTATGGTTTTGCATTTTCTTAGCAATAAAGTATTTTTCAATTAAGGTATATACATTGTTTTTTAGATATAATGCTATTGCACACTTAATAGACTACAGCATAGTGGAAATATTACAGTTATATGCCCTGGGGGGGGGGGGGTGACTCACTATATTCACTTTATTACGGTGGTCTGGAAACAAACCTGCAATATCTCTGAGGTTCGCCTGTATATTCAATATTCTACTACCTTAGAAGTAATGGAAAAATCTTCCCTTCTGACCTACCATACATTTATACGTATCACTAATCTGCCTACAGGATCAAACCTGCATTTGTATTGACAAACTCAATAGCAATTTAATATACTTTATTATTATATCAAAAAAGATTGGAGAATATATTTTCATTTGTAGATAAACAGTTTTTTGCAGACTTTTTAAAATTCTTAAATGTAAATTACTGAGATACATAAATGATATATCAACATATACAGGAAAATGTATCAAACTGCATTTGCAGCATCTGATATGGTGTAGTGGCAGAATTGAATGAGCGACCCTTCAAACCATAATTTCAGTAGCAAATTAAGCTTCTTATCCTTTGTCACCTCTGGGGTAAATCACCTCAAACTGGCTTTTTTACAGAGATTGACAGGCTCTGCTCTCCTGTGATTGGTTGCGGGAGAGCAGGGATTGGAATTGCCCTAGAGATTTCTTGTGCAATCTTACATTCTTCAAATTATGTTGCACAGCAAGTGGCAATTGAGGGGAAGCAGGTTCTCTGCTTGAGAACATGTTCGCCTTGTACCTTGAAAATGTTTCTCATGGTAATGCTATTACTGTCTCTGTTTATACTTTTGATACCTTTTCAAAATAAGGTTTGCTTTAAAAAAAAAAATTGTGTTTCTTATACATTTGTGCTGCAAAAGTTATGTCAAGGGTTTGTTTTGAGCAAAAGATGACCATTGCAGGATGTCTTGCATTTTCTAGAAAAATTATTACCAAGTATTTTGTTTAAAGAAGTGGAATAGGCTTAAAGGGACATGCCACCCACATTTTTTCTTTTATGATTTAGAAAGAGAATGCAATTTTAAACATCTTTCTAATTTACTTATATTATCTAATTTGTTTTATTCTCTTTATATTCTTTGATGAAAAGCATATCTAGATATGCTCACTAGCTGCTGATTGGTTGCTTCACATAGAAGCATTGTGTGATTGGCTCACCATGTGCATTGCTTTTTCTTCAACTAAGGATATTTAAAAAATGAAGCAAAATAAATAATGGAAGTAAATTGTAATATTGTTTAAATTTCTATTCTCTATCTGAATCATGAAAGAAAGATTTTGGGTTTAGTGGCCCTTTAAACAGTAGAATATATGTATACAAGATTATGTTAAGTACACAGTTAAAGGGACAGTAAAGTCAAAATGAACCATCACATTTACAGTAATAAACTAATAATTTCAAAATTCAGCCAAACTAAATGACCCAAGGAACTAATCTTTTTTTTTAACCGTGCACGTTTAGTGCATGTCTTAAAAAACTACGTGGAAGCAATTGGCCTGTGTTTTAAGAATGCATTCATCTTTCACATTTGAAATTATTACACAGACTGTAAACTATAACTGAACATCCATGTTAAGAGATACATTAAATTGTGCACTAAAAATGCCTTTTCAGTATAATAAATATTTAAAAGAAATTAATCCCCACATTTTTCTTTCATAATTTAGATGTAGTAGTATAAAAGTATACAGTTTTTAAAAATCCAATTTACTTCTTTTATAAAATTTACTTTGTTCTAAGCGTTTCTAAAGCACTATATAGCAACTGTTTTGCAAGAATTATTTTAACAATGTTATATACAGTTCTGAGAACTAGATGGCAGCAGAGTTTACACAATCTATAACATTGTAAAAAGCATGTATGCTCTTCAACTAATGATACCAAGAGAACAAATAAAAACTAATAATAGAGAAACAAAATTAAATTGTTCTCAGTCTGTATTAGGAAAGAAAATGTTGTGTTTTATGGCCCATAAAGTTACATTATTAACATGTATTAGTGATGTGATAACAGTAAAATGATTCCAAAAGGCAGCATTTGTGCAGAGGTCATAAGAAGCGCTTGCCATAACACAATAAAGGGGACATGTCATCTGTAATAAATTAAAATATTTATAAATATATATATAGATATATATATATATATATATATATATATATATACAGGGAGTGCAGAATTATTAGGCAAGTTGTATTTTTGAGGATTAATTTTATTATTGAACAACAACCATGTTCTCAATGAACCAAAAAACTCATTAATATCAAAGCTGAATAGTTTTTGGAAGTAGTTTTTAGTTTGTTTTTAGTTATAGCTATTTTAGGGGGATATCTGTGTGTGCAGGTGACTATTACTGTGCATAATTATTAGGCAACTTAACAAAAAACAAATATATACCCATTTCAATTATTTATTTTTACCAGTGAAACCAATATAACATCTCAACATTCACAAATATACATTTCTGACATTCAAAAACAAAACAAAAACAAATCAGTGACCAATATAGCCACCTTTCTTTGCAAGGACACTCAAAAGCCTGCCATCCATGGATTCTGTCAGTGTTTTGATCTGTTCACCATCAACATTGCGTGCAGCAGCAACCACAGCCTCCCAGACACTGTTCAGAGAGGTGTACTGTTTTCCCTCCTTGTAAATCTCACATTTGATGATGGACCACAGGTTCTCAATGAGGTTCAGATCAGGTGAACAAGGAGGCCATGTCATTAGATTTTCTTCTTTTATACCCTTTCTTGCCAGCCACGCTGTGGAGTACTTGGACGTGTGTGATGGAGCATTGTCCTGCATGAAAATCATGTTTTTCTTGAAGGATGCAGACTTCTTCCTGTACCACTGCTTGAAGAAGGTGTCTTCTAGAAACTGGCAGTAGGACTGGGAGTTGAGCTTGACTCCATCCTCAACCCGAAAAGGCCCCACAAGCTCATCTTTGATGATACCAGCCCAAACCAGTACTCCACCTCCACCTTGCTGGCGTCTGAGTCGGACTGGAGCTCTCTGCCCTTTACCAATCCAGCCACGGGCCCATCCATCTGGCCCATCAAGACTCACTCTCATTTCATCAGTCCATAAAACCTTAGAAAAATCAGTCCTTGAGATATTTCTTGGCCCAGTCTTGACGTTTCAGCTTGTGTGTCTTGTTCAGTGGTGGTCGTCTTTCAGCCTTTCTTACCTTGGCCATGTCTCTGAGTATTGCACACCTTGTGCTTTTGGGCACTCCAGTGATGTTGCAGCTCTGAAATATGGCCAAACTGGTGGCAAGTGGCATCTTGGCAGCTGCACGCTTGACTTTTCTCAGTTCATGGGCAGTTATTTTGCGCCTTGGTTTTTCCACACGCTTTTTGCGACCCTGTTGACTATTTTGAATGAAACGCTTGATTGTTCGATGATCACGCTTCAGAAGCTTTGCAATTTTAAGAGTGCTGCATCCCTCTGCAAGATATCTCACTATTTTTGACTTTTCTGAGCCTGTCAAGTCCTTCTTTTGACCCATTTTGCCAAAGGAAAGGAAGTTGCCTAATAATTATGCACACCTGATATAGGGTGTTGATATCATTAGACCACACCCCTTCTCATTACAGAGATGCACATCACCTAATATGCTTAATTGGTAGTAGGCTTTCGAGCCTATACAGCTTGGAGTAAGACAACATGCATAAAGAGGATGATGTGGTCAAAATACTAATTTGCCTAATAATTCTGCACTCCCTGTGTATATATATATATATATATATATATATATATATATATATATATATATATATAAAACTTTACTATTTCATATAATTATTTTCTGCATGTGGTGATAGTAGCATTATGTTTTTATAAGAAGCTGATGAACAGCTGATTTTGAGGCAAAAAAATACACAATTGTTATTTTGAAGAAGACAAAAATGTATTAATGTATGTAACAGCAGAAGCATGAAGCAGAGACTAATGTAGCATATTGCAAAAGCAATTGCTTCCTGAGAATGGAAATTGCTATGACACTTTTCAAGATACAAACATTTGTCTGTGTAAAATTACTTTTGTAAGTTTTGGATGCCATAAGTATGCATCAATAGAATATATATTATTGCTAGTCTGGTTAGATATATACAGAAAATGTTTGTTTTTTTTGTTTGTTTTTTTAAATAATCCAAAAATGAAGTGCAATTGGATTTTTTTCCTGTTCCTTGTCGTGCACTTTTTAAAAAGACACCCAGAATTTTTCTTTCATGATTTTGCTACAGCATACAATTTTAAACAACTTTCTAATTTACTTCTATTATCAAATTTGCAAATAAGATAATATAAATAAATTGGAGAGTTGTTTAAAATTCCAAGCTCTATCAGAATCATAAAAGTTTAATTTTGACTTTACTGTCCTTTTAAAATGAATACTACGTAGGGATCTTGTGTCCAATGCACTATGACCTATGCAAACTCTTAAATCTTGATACAGTTTTATATGTGATGATTTAAGAAATATAAATGGAAGCCAGCTTACATCAGTGTTTTAAGAGGCATTATACTATACACCGCAATGAGTGGCGATGCTGACGATATATTCCAAGCAGGATTTCCCCCTACACTGATTATGTAAATTAAAGGATTACCCCTAAACTGCTACATCCTCCATAGCATACTACCATTCTACACTGTTAATCCCTAAACTGCAATAACCCCTACACTACTTAACCCCTAAACAACCAATACCCCCACCTCAATAAAATTGAAACTCTACGTAACCCCTAAACCACGATTACCCCCTGCAATAACCCCTACTCTGCTTAACCCCTAAACCACCATTACCCCCACCCAATAAACTCCCTACTTTACTTAATCCCTAAACCGCCAATACCCCCACCGCAATAAACTCCCTATCTAACCTAACAAACTACCCCTTAACCTCCTAACAGCTAACCAACCAAGACCACTAACATAAACCCCCCTAAGTTAAAACAATGAAAACATACTAGCATTACCAAAAAAAATAACAAAAATATAAAGCCACAAAAAGAAAAAGCCCTATCATAAAACTAAATGCATTAGAATTAAATTAAAATGCATAAGAATTTGAATGAATACAAATGTATAGTGTAAACAATATACTATGCAATTTCACAATATATTCTTTCTAGCATAAGTAAATCCTTCCTTAAAATAAATGTTCACTACACAACCAATACAGAGGGGTTGATCATAATCTATTGGTTTAGGCATGTTCAGCTCTTTTTCTGGACAAAAAGGTTGTTGCGATTACAGTACTGCATTTTCGGTTATTTCTTTTTTTAAAAAAAAAAAATTTCAAGACTACTTTTAACTTTTCAAATTCAACACCTCAAGGCACTTGATAAAGCACCAGAATTTATAGGTTCATATACATATGTCTATGTGTTAAGTGCATGATATCCCATACCGCTAATCTGATGGAAAAGCCACATCATGACCCATCTACAAATGACATGGAGTATGGTCATTCTTTGAATGTTTGATTCTAAGTCACACTTCCACTGTCATGATTGTACCTAACAGTACTGGCATCTACATAACCAGCTTTCAAACCGGATTGCGTAATCATGAGTTCAAAAGGAACCTATTGTTTTCCATCTGAATGCTATTTGTATCTTAACATGGTGGGCATACTGGGCATGATTGCTCAGTCATTAAATTGTCACTTTTAATATTTGACAACTATTGTTTTTTTTTACAATATTTATATTAATTGTTTGTAAATGCACCATTTCTGGTTTGGCGTGAAATTGAAACAAGATGGAGACTACAGGTTTCTAGGCAGACAGGCAGGATACGGTCCTCAGCGTCAAGAACAACGAAAACCCCAGACGAAAGTGAACCTGCAATGGAAAGTTCACCCAAAATAGCTCTAAGCCCTTCTCAGAGAGTCGTAGCAGCAGCAGAATCAAACCGCAGTAAAAAAACTGGAGAAGGAACAGGCAGGCACTACAGAAAGGTGCTGTAAAAAAATCCAAATGTACTGACTGAAAAATAAGTAGAAAGACAAACGTCCATAATGTTTTGATAGGGATGGCACTCTTCCCTCTAATATTTTAGACTGTATTTATATTTTTAACAAATATACCTAATGCTCATATAAACACATATATACACATCATAATCATTTTGATTCATTTTAATATTTAATAATGTGTTTTACTGTGTATTTACAGTAAATATATTTTAAATTACAATGTTCTTCACATAAAAATGTTCTTAGTATTTTAAAATATATATTCCTATATATACCTGTATACATCTATACCTGTATATATTTATTTAGGTATATGTGTATATATATATATATATATATATATATATATATATTTGTAAGAAATGAATCAGATATATATAGAAACATATATTAAAAATATAAAGAACACTTTCTTCTATGTGAAGAACATTGGAATGTAAAATATGTATAGCTACCTTCGGGTTTAGCGCGGTAGGTCTAACATGATGCCGGGTTATCGCACAAGCGATAAGTGTTTTTTTGTTTTTTTTAAAGCGTGCTCCATTGAAGTCTATGAAGAGAAGAAGTTGGAGCGGTCGCGATATCCAAACTGCTTATTATCAAATAGCTTATTATTGTAAATCAACAATGAAGGATAAGATTATTCATTATTTATTTTGTTGAATATTAATATATTAATATATGTTTACAATCTAGATAGATATATAGAGAGTAAGCTACAAAACACATCAATTGTGCTGATGATCTTCTGCATTACATTAATGGCACATAATAGAGATGTGCAGAAGCCTAAAACATGTCAAATGACAGAGATTTTGAGCTTTTCTCCTGCTTATATAAATAATATATATATATATATATATATACATACACACTTCTGAGGAAAGGGAGATTGTCCCCGAAACGTCACCAAAATAAATTTACTTTGTTATTTGGCTAAATATAGTGAGTGCGGTCTGTATTGCTTTATGATTAATTTTACCTGCACCCTGGTAGTAACTTGATATCCCGTTAGTTAGTGAGAGTGTAGATCCCTAATATAGTTAGATAGAGAGATAGATACTGAAATAAGTATCTGCAGCACCTCTCTGCGAGTCCCTTCACTGATTCAAAATTCTCACCCTGACCTACAAAGCCCTTACCAACGCAGCCCCCCCCACTACCTGTCCTCACTAATCAACAAATATACTCCAGCCTGTCCCCTAAGATCCAACAATGACCTGCTCCTTGCATCTTCATCATCTCCATCACCTCATCCTATGCTAGATTACAGGACTTCTCTCGTGCGGCACCAACCATCTGGAACGCACTTCCTCGAGCTATTAGACTTTCCCCTAACTTTCCTCCTTTAAACGCTCCCTAAAGACCTTCTTGTTCAGGGAAGCCTATCTCCAAATCAGTAGCAAATGAATTCCACTTGCCTAATAGTTGCCCTCTTCTAACTCCACACTAACATCATTCCCACCTTTGCAGTCCCCACCTCCTGTTTCTCACCCTCTTACCCATCTAGATTGTAAGTTCCCACGGGAACAGGGCCCTCAATTCCCCCTGTATTTGTTTGTTAAACTTTGTATGCTGTCTTTTATATTGTATTGCACTTTACTTTTATCTTTGTACCCATGGACAGTGCTGCAGAATCTGTTGGCGCTTTATAAATAAAGAATAATAATAATACAGTAAACTGGCTTTAAAGATATAAAATGCTATTTTACAGTTTTAAAGCCATTATGTTTGATCTTTACTTACAGATTAGCTTATGTCAACATCATATGTTCTTTTAAAGTGACTTGTACTTTCACTTATTGTAATTTCCTGTATTACCTACTCTTGATTAATGCCTCTGTTTTTATTTATTGTGTAGTGTTTCTTTAATAACTAATTAAGGGTTGAGGTCTGAATTCTTGACACTGTAGTCATTTGTCAATGTGTTACTATAACTGCTCTACTGAGAGAACATTATAGATTTATCTAAATGACTGTTTTATTTTCTACGTTGTATTCATTCTAATGTATTTTACTCAAAACACACTTAGGTAGCCATTTGCATATTTAAAAGAAACTTAAAAGCCAACTACCAGATGATAAACCTATTAAATTCTGCCACATATTAGTACATACAAGGCTAGATTATGAGTGGAGCGTTAGACAGAGAGCTTTTGCGCATGTCAGGTTGTGCTCGTATTACAAATTGAAAGTAAAAAGTTTGCATGAGAGCGAAATCCAACATGCAATAACATAATATTGCGACTGCGTTAACGTTTTCTCAATGGAGAGCTCAAACTGAAAAATAAATAACACTTATACTTGTGCGCTAACGTGACAAGAGTTATGAAAATGTCACATTCCAATGTTTTTCACATACAGAACAATGTAATTTTTATATGTAGCTATATATACCTATATCTGTATATCTATTCCTATAGATATATAGGTATATATATATGTATTTTATATGAACATTATCAGATATACTGTATATAGAAATATATATTTAATAATAAAAAGTACATTATTTTCAATGTGAAGACTATAGGAATGTAACATATTCTTAACGCGCATCGGGGTTCGCAACTTAGGGATAACGTGATCAGGTTTGACCACCTGAAGAGTTGCTATCTTCAAAGCGTGTTATTGAAATATTAAATATTAAAAATATAATGACAATTATTGAAAATTATTAAACATACTGTAATATATTATTTAGATTATTTACAATATTTTACAGCATGTATAATAATTTAAAATCATTTTTATTAATATTTTTTAATATTTTATATTTAATATTTCAATAACGTGCATCAAAGATAGCAATTATTCATTGCGCTAACCCAACCATGTTAGTCCTTAAATGCGAACCCTGATGCGCGTTATGCATATTTTACATTCCTATGTTCACATAGAAAATAATGCATTTTTTATTTTTAAATCTAAAACCGTTCATGTAAAATACATATATATATATATATATATATATATATATATATAACTTCCATGTGTGTCTGCACTCACAATGCAGTAAGGACATCAACCAGGGTGCTAAGTCAGGTATATCAATAGTCAAATGTAGAAAAGGACTGCACTCACTGGATTTAGTATATAAAATAAAAAATGTATTAAGGTGACGTTTCGGGGTACGCAGACCCCTTCCTCAGACCAGAAAACAGTGCAAATGAACAGTGTGCAATATAAAGCAACTTAGCCCCACCCATCAAACAATTAGTGAAATTGCGCCAAAACTTATGTAACCATGGTAACAAGTGAATCACTTAATTAACAAAATTCATACCTTATATAGTGTGATAATTAAATACTGTATAATTGTGCAAACCATATATGCACATATTATAGATAAAATCAAACCATGAAGAAAAAATTAAGAAAAATAATTAAAGTAAAGTATAAGCTACAGCTAAAAACCTGGTGCACCAGGTTTTTATTTATTTTTTATTATTTATATATATATATATAAATAATATAGATAGATGATAGATGGATTATTTCCCCCTCAAAATTAGATAGTGAATGGCTAGTGTATGTATATGTATATATATATATATATATATATATATATATATATAAATATAAATATATATAATATCAATGGCACATAATATGGATGTGCAGAAGCATAAAACATGTCCACTGACTGAGATTTTTTGTTTTTTCCTGCTTTATATCCCCAGCATAGCTTGTAATACATAGCAAGGTGTATGGGTGTGTGTTTGTGTATATATATATAAATATATACTGTAAATGTGTGTGTGTATATATATATATATATATATATATATATATATATATATATATATATATATATATATACTTTTTATTGCATATTATTTAATTTTGGTTTATTGATGAGGTCCATAAAACTGATCTGTTGCTGCATTATAAATTTAGATTTACAGAAGCATTTTTGTTTCAAGGAAATTAAATGTTTTTGTTAAGCCTAAAGTATTTTATAAAAAGACCACACATAATTTTACCAGAGAAAAATAATAATTGCTAGGAAATTAAAACAGATTTATCAGAGCATACAGTTTTCAGTAAGCATTTTCATATTATATGGTTTCTATGGGAAACATTCATACAGTCTTTAAATGTTTCTCAAATTGACTTTTAAATCAACAATAATTGAGTTGATCTACATATTCAAACCGAAAAATTGGGAAAAATGAACATTTTTGTAACTGCCATTTTTTTCCTTTAAAAATTTGCACATGCATGAAGATTTCTTTTAAAAAGGTTATTTTGTTTTTAAAAAGTTATTATTTGCTTGCTGAAAATTAGCATGCATGTTTGTACATATCATTTGAACACTGTGGACTAAAAAAATATATATTTTAGTAGTGTTTATATGGTTTGCTTCAATCTCTTGCATTATGATTCTAACAGGACAAGCCTATGTGCATTTTCAAAAAAAAATGTTTAGAAATGTATTATCCAAAAGAAAGATACAATTTAGTCAATACAATTCTACAGAAGCTGGCAGTATTTGTCATTGTCACTGTGGAACAACAAAATAATGCTGTCTTTCTTAAGTTTATATATATATTTTTTACAGTCAGAAATTAAGCTTTAAGGAGCGTGTACGTTTGGCAAGCCCAAGAGGACAAAGCATAAAGGGTCGACAAACATCAGTTGGAGACCGCCGCTCACCAAGCACTGATATTGGTGCTGAAGGAAGCCCAACTAAAGTTCAAAAAAGTTGGAGCTTTAATGATAGGACACGCTTTCGACCTTCTCTCAGACTGAAGAGTTCTCAACCAAAACCAGCAATTGATGGTAAGCTAGTGTATTTCAACTTATTCAGACAGAAGTAACCCTCAAAGTGTTATGCATGTAAGTTCTGTCTGCACTTTGTTAATATTTTTAGATTGGATGACAGTTTTCTATACTTAAGCTTACAATATTATGTTTCCTTATTTCTAGTTCATGAATGCTATTTCATTTAACAATGTCATCATGGGTATGCTTAAACAGTGAGCATATTTTTTGTTTTTGCATTTACACTTTCGTCTTTTATGAAAACATGACTAGTGTCAATGCTTTCCATAAGGTGATTAATATGAAGAATGTCCAGTTTTTAGATTTTCTTGTATACCAGGGATAGCAAAATAGTGGCCGAGGGCTACTTGAGGCCATTGGAAATTCGTTTTTCTGGTTCCTGTGCCATAGGTTTTGTGGCCCAAGGTAAATGCAGAACTAAAATGTGTGCCTTGAGTAACCACTCAAGAGCTCTCTGCAACCTTACCTATATTTAGCCTTGTGCCAAAATACCTTAATAGGTATGTTTTTTATATTTGTCCCTTATGGCTTCTTTAAGGGACAGTCAAGTCCAAAAAAAACTTTAATGAATTCAAATAGAGCATGCAATTTTAAGCAAATTTACTTTTATCACCAATGTTGCTTTATTCTCTTGGTATTCTTAGTTGAAAGCTAAACCTAGGAGGTTCATAAACTAATTTCTTAGACCTTGAAGGCCGCCTCTAATCTAAATGCATTTTGACAGTTTTTCACCCCTAGAGGGTGTTAGTTCATGTGTTTCATATAGATAACATTGAGCTCATGCACGTTAATTTACCATGGAGTGAGCACTGATTGGCTAAAATGCAAGTCTGTCAAAAGAACTGAAATAAGGGGGCAGTCTGCAGAGGCTTAGATACAAGGTAATTGCAGAGGTAAAATGTGTATTATTATAACTGTGTTGGTTATGCAAAACTGGGGAATGGGTAATTAAGAGATTATCAATCTTTAAAAACAACAAAAATTCTAGTGTTGACTGTTCTTAATAAATATTGTTCTAGGAAGTTGACCATCCCTATTGCATACTAATGATGAATAAAATAGTAATTATTAGGTGCTCCTATTGTTCAACAGGGAAATCATTAGCACTGAGCACTGCATCAAATTTATCAGTCTTGGGCTGCTTTTTATTTTATAACTGTGACTGTATTTTTAAAAATGTGTTTTTTTGCATCAGGGCATTTTGACATGTTATGTAAATGCTTCTTGAATTAATCCTTTTTTTCTTAGACTTTTTTTTACCTTCTGAACTTCTGACAAGTTTTATTAATATTGACCTCAATCATTTAAAATTTTTGTCTCATTGTAAGTCTAAAACGTTAGTTAAATGTTGTGTTCTAATCATTAATCACTTTGACTTTAAAATGTTTTCACTACATCTAAATATAGGAGCGTTCAAATTTAACAAGGCTGGTTTTGCCAATATTGCAAGCATCACTCCATGTCCCATTATCAAATGGATCAGACTTGTATCACTGGAAAATGTTAGCTCATAAATACTTTTTAGGCATGTTTGTTTTTTATTAATAATAGCACCAAGTTCATTTACTAATCATTAACTATTTAGGGAAATATACCAGTGACAAAGACATAATAACATTTAATGCCTGTTCCAAACAACCAAATCTTCCATTTATGTAACATGCATCCTGCTGCTCCGTGGAGTGTTTTTAGGGGACTTATGCTACTAAAAATAGTAAAGTTTCCCAGAATTAAGATTTAAAGCTTCAAAACTCCAGTTCAATTAAAATGGCATATTAATACAAATTTTATTGCACAAATTATTGTGTCATTCTGTTAAACCTTTGTAAAGGGATTCAGCACATAGTTAATCTCTTGCTGCTGAGCCACTTCTGAACAGGAAACGGAATGTGAATAGAATGCCAATTCCGATTGGCTCACAGGCTATGGTTTCCTAACGACTGCAATGCATGGTGGTTTCTACATAGAATTGCAAGATTGTAAGCAAGCATATGTGTAATAATACAATGTAACACAGAGCATATAGAAAGGTGAACAGCTTGGCCTTATGCACTCAAAGAACACCATACAAAAAAATATGCAATTGTAATAGGAACACGAATGGACTTATAATCATATGTTAAGCAATATCAGCAAATAGTATTTATAGAAACTCTGTAATAAGATTAATCAGCAGGGGGTATACTATTAAAAATGTCCCATTCTTTAATATGCTCCGCACAAAGGCCTCTAGTTATCAAGCTTTCTACTTACCTGCATTCGCCGACCCAATACGCTCGCCTAAGCTCGCCTTACATTGCTGCCGCGGACCTGAATACGTTCACCAAAGTTATCAAGAAAGCTGTCAAGAAGCCGCGCACTAAGTACGGAGCGATGAGCAGCGGACTGTTGTTAACTGACAGTCATCGATCTCGCTGCTCATCGGCTTCTTCAAAGCTTTCTTGCTAGCCTGTCACTAAGCACCCACACTATACTATACTGTTTTACCCCCTAAACTGCCGCTCCCGGAGCCCCCCGCACCTAAATAAACTTATTACCCCCTAAACTGCCGCTCCCGGACCCCGCCACAACTATAATAAATATATTAACCCCTAAACCGCTGCTCCCGGATCCCGCCGCCACTATAATAAATATATGAACCCCTAAACCGCCGCTCCCGGACCCGGCCACCACCTACATTATACCTATTAACCCCTAATCTGCCGCCCCCTATACCGCCGCCCCCTACATAAAGTTAGTAACCCCTATCCTGCCGATCCCGGACCCAGCCGCAAATAAATTAATGGTTTAACCCCTAAACTGCCGCACCCAGAGCCCTCCGCCACCTACATTACATTTATTAACCCCTATCCTGTCCCCCCTTACAACACCGCCACCTACAGTATATTGATTAACCCCTAATCTACCCCTCCTACACCGCCGCCACTATATTAAAGGAATTAACCCCAAAACCTAAGTCTAACCCTAACACACCCCTAACTTAAATATTATTTAAATTAATCTAAATAAATATTCCTATCATTAAACAAATTAATCCTATTTAAAACTAAATACTTACCTATAGAATAAACCCTAAGATAGCTACAATATAATTAATAATTACATTGTAGCTATTTTAGGGTTTATTTTTATTTTACAGGCAACTTTGTATTTATTTTAACTAGGTACAATAGCTATTAAATAGTTAATAACTATTTAATAGCTACCTAGTTAAAATAATTACAAAATTACCTGTAAAATAAATCCTAACCTAAGTTACAAATACACCTAACACTACACCATCAATAAATTAATTAAATTAATAAACTACAATGATCTAAAATAAAATACAATTAACTAAACTATATTACAAAAAATAAAAAAATATTACAAGAAGTTTAATCTAATTACACCTAATCTAAGCCCCCCAATAAAATAACCAAGCCCCCCAAAATAATAAAATTCCCTACCCTAAACTAAATTACAAAAGTAATCAGCTCTTTTACCAGCCCTTAAAAGGGCTTTTTGCGGGGCATTGCCCCAAAGTAATCAGCTCTTTTACCTGTAAAAAAAAGCAATACAATACCCCCCCCAACATTACAACCCACCACCCACACATCCCTACTCTAAAACCCACCCGATCCCCCCTTAAATAAACCTAACACTACCCCATTGAAGATCACCCTACCTTGAGCCGTCTTCACCCAACCGGGCCGAACTCTTCATCCGATGCGGGCACAAGTGGTCCTCCAACCGGGCAGAAGTCTTTATACTATCCGGGCAGAAGAGGAGATCCAGACCGGCAGACATCTTCATCCAAGCGGCATCTTCTATCTTCATCCTTCTGGCGATGAGTGGCTCCATCTTGAAGACCTCCGGCGCGGAACATCCATCTCTGCCGACGACTACCCGACGAATGACTGGTCCTCTAAATGACATCATCCAAGATGGCGTCCCTTGAATTCCGATTGGCTGATAGGATTCTATCAGCCAATAGGAATTAAGGTAGGAAAAATCCGATTGGCTGATGTAATCAGCCAATCGGATTGAAGTTCAATCCGATTGGCTGATTGGATCAGCCAATAGAATGCAACGTCAATTCTATTGGCTGATCCAATCAGCCAATCGGATTGAACTTCAATCCGATTGGCTGATTACATCAGCCAATCGATTTTTTTCCAACCTTAATTCCGATTGGCTGATAGAATCCTTTCAGCCAATCGGAATTTGAGGGACGCCATCTTGGATGACGTCATTTAAAGGACCAGTCATTCGTCGGGTATTCGTCAGCAGAGATGGATGTTCCACGCCGGAGGTCTTCAAGATGGAGCCGCTCATCGCCGGAAGGATGAAGATAGAAGATGCCGCTTGGATGAAGATTTCTGCCAGATGGAGGACCTCTTCTGCGCCGATCGGATGAAGACTTCTGCCCGGCTGGAGGACCACTTGTGCCCACATCAGATGAAGAGTTCGGCCCGGTTGGGTGAAGACGGCTCAAGGTAGGGTGATCTTCAATGGGGTAGTGTTAGGTTTATTTAAGGGGGGATAGGGTGGGTTTTAGAGTAGGGGTGTGTGGGTGGTGGGTTGTAATGTTGGGGGGTATTGTATTGCTTTTTTTTTTTACAGGTAAAAGAGCTGATTACTTTGGGGCAATGCTCCGCAAAAAGCCCTTTTAAGGGCTGGTAAAAGAGCTGATTACTTTTGTAATTTAGTTTAGGGTAGGGAATTTTATTATTTTGGGGGGCTTTTTTATTTTATTTGGGGGCTTAGATTAGGTGTAATTAGATTACATTTCTTGTAATTTTTTTTATTTTTTGTAATTTAGTGTTTGTTTTTTTTTGTAATATAGTTTAGTTTATTTAATTGTATTTTATTTTAGATCATTGTAGGTAATTTATTTAATTAATATATTGATAGTGTAGTGTTAGGTGTATTTGTTAGGTTAGGATTTATTTTACAGGTAATTTTGTAATTATTTTAACTAGGTAGCTATTAAATAGTTATTAACTATTTAATAGCTATTGTACCTAGTTAAAATGAATACAAAGTTGCCTGTAAAATAAAAATAAACCCTAAAATAGCTACAATGTAATTATTAATTATATTGTAGCTATCTTAGCGTTTATTTTATAGGTAAGTATTTAGTTTTAAATAGGATTAATTTATTTAATGATAGGAATATTTATTTAGATTAATTTAAATAATATTTAAGTTAGAGGGGTGTTAGGGTTAGGGTTAGACTTAGGTTTTGGGGTTAATTCATTTAATATAGTGGCGGCGGTGTAGGGGGGTAGGTTAGGGGTCAATCAATGTACTGTAGGTGGCGGTGGTGTAGGGGGGGCAGGATAGGGGTTAATAAATGTAATGTAGGTGGCGGAGGGCTCCAGGTGCGGTGGTTTAGGGGTTAAACAACTAATTTATTTGCGGCAGGGTCCGAGATCGGCAGGATAGGGGTTGATAACTTTATGTAGGTGGCGGCGGTATAGGGGGCGGCAGATTAGGGGTTAATAGGTATAATGTAGGTGCCGGTGGGGTCCGGGAGCGGCGGTTTAGGGGTTAATATATTTATTATAGTGGCGGCGGGGTCCGGGAGCGGCAGTTTAGGGTGTAATATGTTTATTATAGTGGCGGCGGGGTCCGGGAGCGGCGGTTTAGGGGGTAATAAAATTATTATAGTGGTGGCGGAGTCCGGGAGCGGCGGTTTAGGGGTTAATAAGTAAAAAGTAAGTGGTGGCGGTGTAGGGGGGGCAGATTAGGGGTGTTTAGACTCGGGGTACATGTTAGGGTGTTAGGTGCAGACGTTACCATAGAAATCAATGGGATATCAGGCAGCAGCGAACATGAGCTCTCGCTGCTGTCAGACTCCTATTGATTCCTATGGCATATTGAAAACCAGGTACGCTGGCCCGGAATAGTGGCGAGCGTACCTGGTAGGTATTTGATAACTACCAAAAGTAGTCAGATTGTGCCGAACTTGCGTTCGGAACATCTGTAGTGACATAACCATCAATCTGTGTCGGACTGAGTCCGGCGGATCGTATGTTACGTCACTAAATTCTACTTTTGCCGGGCTGTAGGGCTTGATAACTATGGCGAATCAGCCTTGCCACAAATACGCTGTGGAATTCCAGCGTATTTGCGGTTGATGGCTTGATAACTAGAGACCAAAGTCCGTGAGGGAAATATGAAATATTTTAGTGGTTTTTAATACATCATATATAACCATATGATAACAAGCTAATCATATATATATCCAGTAGGCACTCTTATACAGGTAAAACCCAATATATATGGGGTTATAAACATCTAGAGAAAAGGATTAAAAGAATTCAATTACCGACATAAAAATATAAACCTCTAACTGACTAATAAGTTATAGCAGCTAAACAGTTCAGTTCCAACAAAAATAAATAAATAATTAAGACTGTCAGATATTGAATATGCTAAGGATTAGCATAACACAAAAGAGTATGATGTTCATGGGCATCCACAGAATTTTTTCCAGGGGGCAATAAAGTGAAATATGCCCTGCATATATATTTACTATATATACACTATAGTCACTATACAGGGAGTGCAGAATTATTAGGCAAGTTGTATTTTTGAGGATTAATTTTATTATTGAACAACAACCATGTTCTCAATGAACCCAAAAAACTCATTAATATCAAAGCTGAATAGTTTTGGAAGTAGTTTTTAGTTTGTTTTTAGTTATAGCTATTTTAGGGGATATCTGTGTGTGCAGGTGACTATTACTGTGCATAATTATTAGGCAACTTAACAAAAAACAAATATATACCCATTTCAATTATTTATTTTTACCAGTGAAACCAATATAACATCTCAACATTCACAAATATACATTTCTGACATTCAAAAACAAAACAAAAACAAATCAGTGACCAATATAGCCACCTTTCTTTGCAAGGACACTCAAAAGCCTGCCATCCATGGATTCTGTCAGTGTTTTGATCTGTTCACCATCAACATTGCATGCAGCAGCAACCACAGCCTCCCAGACACTGTTCAGAGAGGTGTACTGTTTTCCCTCCTTGTAAATCTCACATTTGATGATGGACCACAGGTTCTCAATGGGGTTCAGATCAGGTGAACAAGGAGGCCATGTCATTAGATTTTCTTCTTTTATACCCTTTCTTGCCAGCCACGGTGTGGAGTACTTGGACGCGTGTGATGGAGCATTGTCCTGCATGAAAATTATGTTTTTCTTGAAGGATGCAGACTTCTTCCTGTACCACTGCTTGAAGAAGGTGTCTTCCAGAAACTGGCAGTAGGACTGGGAGTTGAGCTTGACTCCATCCTCAACCCGAAAGGCCCCACAAGCTCATCTTTGATGATACCAGCCCAAACCAGTACTCCACCTCCACCTTGCTGGCGTCTGAGTCGGACTGGAGCTCTCTGCCCTTTACCAATCCAGCCACGGGCCCATCCATCTGGCCCATCAAGACTCACTCTCATTTCATCAGTCCATAAAACCTTAGAAAAATCAGTCTTGAGATATTTCTTGGCCCATTCTTGACGTTTCAGCTTGTGTGTCTTGTTCAGTGGTGGTCGTCTTTCAGCCTTTCTTACCTTGGCCATGTCTCTGAGTATTGCACACCTTGTGCTTTTGGGCACTCCAGTGATGTTGCAGCTCTGAAATATGGCCAAACTGGTGGCAAGTGGCATCTTGGCAGCTGCACGCTTGACTTTTCTCAGTTCATGGGCAGTTATTTTGCGCCTTGGTTTTTCCACACGCTTCTTGCGACCCTGTTGACTATTTTGAATGAAACGCTTGATTGTTCGATGATCACGCTTCAGAAGCTTTGCAATTTTAAGAGTGCTGCATCCCTCTGCAAGATATCTCACTATTTTTGACTTCTCTGAGCCTGTCAAGTCCTTCTTTTGACCCATTTTGCCAAAGGAAAGGAAGTTGCCTAATAATTATGCACACCTGATATAGGGTGTTGATGTCATTAGACCACACCCCTTCTCATTACAGAGATGCACATCACCTAATATGCTTAATTGGTAGTAGGCTTTCGAGCCTATACAGCTTGGAGTAAGACAACATGCATAAAGAGGATGATGTGGTCAAAATACTCATTTGCCTAATAATTCTGCACTCCCTGTATGCTAAACTTTAATACACCTTTAAACATTTTTTTTAATGGGTGTAATAAAATAAATGTCTTTATACAGACTCCTGACTCATAAATGAAAATGGAAGAAGCATAGGGGTAGATTTAACAAGCAGCGAATGCTGCTTTCTATGGCCGAAGTGTCAGGCTCACCTGAAACTTAAGTTAAGAAGCAGCAGCTCCTTAACTTCTTTGCCACCTTCTAGGTGGCGGACTGCAATCATCCCGATACGATCTGGAAGATTGAAGGCCCCTGCTAGCAGTCGATTGGCCGCAAATGTGCAATGGGTGGCATTGCACAAGCATTTCACAAGAAATGCTTGTGCATTTAGCGATGTTGGGCGGACATGATTCGCTACTGCAAATCATGTCCTCCTGGCACTTGTTAAATCTACCCCATAGAGTTTTATTTATTATTTAGTGCTTTGTTTATTTGATCTGTTGCATTATACAGTTAATCAAAATTAAACACAAAAGAACAAATCAAAGTTAACCTATAAAGCTTAAAACTGATAACAGTACATTACTTAAAATATGCAAAATAATCATTCCTCTATTTGTTCTATTGGCGTATGTGAATAGGACACTGCACAGAAAGTATTGCCATTAATGAGATAACTTATTCTTTGCTGCTGTTAAAATTGTGGTGGGAGTGAAATTCCCCCTACATGGTTCATAGCACATACACACACAGAACGCAGGAGGCGTGATCTCATGCAAACGTTTCTGCCTTCCAGGAACCTCACTCCACCACCACTGTACAATGCATGCTAGGAATTAGAGTCCAGAACTTCAGTGGCACAATACTGAGTGGGAAATAGTAAACTACACATTCCAGAATGGGAATTCAATTGTATTTATTTTCCTACAGTTTGTACTCCAGGTGTGGAAAAGGGGAGGGCTGGCAATGTTTGGCCTAGGAGGCAAGTACAACCAAGTGGCCTGGTCGAGCAAGTCTGCCTCTTGCCATATTTTATATTTTAAGAACAGGGGAAGCAAAGCAAATGTTTGACTTTTATTGCGGGTGTTTGCGCTTGTCGGGTTTACTGTTGGTATTACAAGTTGAAAGTAAACATGATCTCTTGAGCGCAATTGCGATTTTCCAGACCTCTGGTCAACTGTTTTAGGAAACAAAAAAGTTCCACAAAACACATGAAAAATACATTATAAAGTACACTTACAATCATAATAACACCATCTAATAAAAACATATTCAAATAAAATATTGCACACAAAAGTTATAAGGGCTCAAATATATGAGATCTCAGGTGTTAGGTAAAAAAAAGGCATGCAACGGGCTTTAACATTGAGATACATACATATACATCTCTAAAAATGTGTGTGTATATATATATGTCTAGATATGTGTACAGATGAATTTATGCATTTTCCTGTGTACATATTGATATACTGTATATACACTTAAGGACATATATACACTTATAAACACCTAAATACATATGTACACATATATAGACATATATAGAAGTGCATTGGAGCCCTTTGCAGTTACAAAAAGCATTTATGCAATATTCATATTTTATAAAGTGTTATACAGTGTATTTCATATATTTCACATTTCAATGTTCTGCACATAGCAGAATATGTTCTATGTATTTTTAAATAGATATTCTTATATATATCTGAATACAGTATATATATTATCCAGATATGTCATATCCCCGCACTCCAGAGGAAATAATCTGATATAGTATCTAAAGTTAACAATGATACACAATATTTATTATATTAATCATAGCAGAGACATGCATATATTTAATGTATTTATCATACATATATGAAAAGATGCACACATGTAAAAAAATCACACAGACTGGGCGTCCCCAGTCTAATTAAAATAACAGATCGTCAGTCCATTGGGGAATTTCAACAGCAAGAAAGAAGCATGCATTGCAAAAAATTGCTTTATATGTGAAAGAAAGTCCCTCAAAGGATACTATCCAGCACTCTATGTATAAAAGATTTCCAACATTCATATTTCCGAGGAACAAATGTGATATATTACAAGCAGCTATATGAATTGTGGAAATTTTGTAAACTTGCAGATAATATGCCAAAGCTCTGTTAGTAGCAGCAAAAGCTCTGTTAGTAGCAGCAAAAATATCAGCAGCACTGTATTAAAGTTATAGCTTGTGAATGAAAAACACAATGGTTCCATCTTAGTATGCAGATGTCCACAATGATATATTAGTACACTTGCATCCAAGCTTATAAATGAGGGTACAGTATTCTTGATAGCCTGTATAAAGTGCAGTCCACAAAGCCACCATTCAATGTTAGTATGTAGATAAGCAGCAGAATTGTATCACAAGTGTTTAGTAAATTAGTACATGGAAATATGGATGTATCAAAGACCACCACTTAAGGATCAATTCTGCCAGATATGTATTTCAGATAGCAACATCAGCAGGGTCATATAGGCTTAGTAATCCGGCACCCAAGGACTATGTCCGCCAGGATAAGCAGGAATGCACAAACCCCACTGTGATGCAAAAAAAAGGAGACAATCTCACCCAAAGTCCTGATGACAAGCCTTAGTAGTTTCCCACTCACAGGGTCCTGATGCTTCGATGTAAAATGTACAGTTAAAGGCCCAGAACTTGGCACTGCTGCGATATGTATAGGTATTAAATCCTCAACATGTGAATGCTGCCATGATCGAGTGAAGCTGACTGGCGTCTGACGTCACATCGGAATTTTGCACTCGTCAGTTTAGTGCGCAAGAAACAGTTTAATTTTAAATCATAATACGAGTGCTACCCAAAGAGTGCGAAAAGCTTACTTCTAGCGCAGTTAATGCTTGAGCAGTAGCTTAATTAGCGCTCCACTTTTAATCTGGCCCATAATCAGATTCGGCTAGATTACGAGTTTTGCAGTAAGAGATGCTTGGTACTAACTTGCAAGTTATTTCCACCGCTCACCTCCCTATAGCGCTGCTATTACAGGTTTTCATAAACCTGGTGTTAGCAGGAAATAAGTGAGCATAGAGCAAAATTGAGCTCCATACCGCACTCCAATACCAGCCCTGCTGTGAGCTGGTTTTACATGCTTGTGCACGATTTCCCCATAGACATCAATGGGGAGAGCCGGCTGAAAAAAAGCCTAAAACCTGCAATAAAGCAGCAAGAAGCTCCGTAGCGCAGCCCCATTGATTCCTATGGGGAAACAAAATTTATGTTTACACCTAACACCCTAACAAAAACCCTGAGTCTAAACACCCTTAATCTGCCACCCCCAACATCGCCGCCACCTACATTACACTTATTAACCCCTAATCTGCCGCCCCCGACATCGCCGACACCTACATTATATTTATTAACCTCTAATCTGCCGCCCCCAATGTCGCCACCACCTACATTACACTTATTAACCCCTAATCTGCCGCCCCAACGTTGGCGCCACTATAATAAAGTTATTAACCCCTAACCCTAAGTCTAACCCTAATACCCACTAACTTTAATATAATTAAAATAAATCTAAATAAAAATTACTATTATTACCTAAATAATTCCTATTTAAAGCTAAATACTTACCTATAAAATAAACCCAAAGCTTGCTACAATATAACTAATAGTTACATTGTAGCTATCTTAGGTTTTATTTTTATTTCACAGGCAAGTTTGTATTTATTTTAAATAGGTAGAATAGTTACTAAATAGTTATTAACTATTTACTAACTACCTAGCTAAAATAAATACAAATTTACCTGTAAAATAAAGCCTAACCTGTCTTACACTAACACCTAACCTTATACTACAATTAAATAAATTACATTAATTAAATACAATTTATCAAACTACCAAAAAAACACACTAAATTACACAAAATAAAAAAGAAATTATCAAATATTTAAACTAATTACACCTAATCTAATAGCCCTGTCAAAATAAAAAAGCCCCCCAAAATAAAAAATAAAAAAACCTAGCTTACAATAAACTACCAAAAGCCCTTAAAAGGGCCTTTTGCGGGGCATTGCCCCAAAGAAATCAGCTCTTTTACCTTTAAAAAAAATACAAACACCCCCCAACAGTAAAACCCCCCACCCACACAACCAAACATCCCAAATAAAAACCTATCTAAAAAAAACGAAGCTCCCCATTGCCCTGAAAAGGGCATTTGTATGGGCATTGCCCTTAAAAGGGCATTTAGCTTTTTTTCCACCCAAAGTCCCTAAGCTAAAAATAAAACCCACCCAATAAACTCTTAAAAAACCTAACACTAACCCCCGAAGATCCACTTACAGTTTTTGAAGACCCGACATCCATCCTCAACGAAGCGGCAGAAGTCTTCATCCAAGCGGGAAGAAGTCCTCAATGAAGCCGGGAGAAGTCTTCATCCAAGCTGAAAGAAGTGGTCCTCCAGACGGGCAGAAGTCTTCATCCAGACGGCATCTTCTATCTTCATCCATCCGGCGCGGAGCGGCTCCATCTTCAAGACATCCGGTGCGGAGCATCCTCTTCTTCCGACGGCTAACAAAGAATGAAGGTTCCTTTAAATGATGTCATCCAAGATGGCGTCCCTTGAATTTCGATTGGCTGATAGAATTCTATCAGCCAATCGGAATTCTAGGGACGCTATCTTGGATGATGTCATTTAAAGGAACCTTCATTCTTCAGTCGCCGTGGAAAGAAGAGGATGCTCCACGACGGATGTCTTGAAGATGTAGCCGCTCCGCACCGGATGGATGAAGATAGAAGATGCCGTCTGGATGAAGACTT
The DNA here is from genome assembly GCF_027579735.1 of Bombina bombina. Taxonomy (NCBI): domain Eukaryota; kingdom Metazoa; phylum Chordata; class Amphibia; order Anura; family Bombinatoridae; genus Bombina; species Bombina bombina. The sequence continues at coordinate 520,125,476 of NC_069502.1, forward strand.
CTGCTGGCTTGGATGAAGACTTCGGCCCACTTGGATGAAGACTTCTCCCGGCTTCGTTGTGGACTTCTTGCCGATTGGATGAAGACTTCTGCCGCTTCGTTGAGGATGGATGGAAGTGGATCTTCGGGGGTTAGTGTTAGGTTTTTTTAAGGGTTTATTGGGTGGGTTTTATTTTTAGATTAGGGTTTGGGCTGAAAAAGATCTAAATACCCTTTTAAGGGCAATGCCCATCCAAATGCCCTTTTCAGGGCAATGGGAAGCTTAGGCTCTTTAAAAAAAATTTACAGCTAAAAGAGCTGATTTCTTTGGGGCAATGCCCAGCAAAAGGCCCTTTTAAGGGCTATTGGCAGTTTAGTTTAGGCTAGGGTTTTTTTATTTTGGGGGGCTTTTTTATTTTGATAGGGCTGTTAGATTAGGTGTAATTAGTTTAAATATTTGATTATTTCTTTTTTTATTTTGTGTAATTTAGTGTTTGTTTTTTTTTAATTTAGTTAATTATATTTAATTAATGTAATTTATTTAATTGTAGTGTAAGGTTAGGTGTTAGTGTAACTCAGGTTAGGTTTTATTTTACAGGTAAATTTGTATTTATTTTAGCTAGGTAGTTAGTAAATAGTTAATAACTATTTACTAACTAGTCTACCTAGTTAAAATAAATACAAACTTACCTGTGGAATAAAAATAAAACCTAAGATAGCTACAATGTAACTATTAGTTATATTGTAGCTAGCTTAGGTTTTATTTTACAGGTAAGTATTTAGTTTTAAATAGGAATTGTTTAGGTATTAATTTTAATATTTATTTAGATTTATTTTAAATATATTAAAGTTAGGGGTGTTAGGGTTAGGGTTAGACTTAGGGTTAGGTTTAGGGGTTAATAACTTTAGTATAGTGGCGGCGATTTTGGGGCCAGCAGATTAGGGGTTAATAACAGTAATATAGGTTGCGGAGATGTTAGGGACAGCAGATTAGGGGTTAATAATATTTAACTAGTGTTTACGATGTGGGAGTGTGGCGGTTTAGGGGTTAATATGTTTATTATAGTGGCGGCAATGTCGGGAGCGGCAGATTAGGGGTCAATAATTTTATTTTAGTGTTTGTGATGCGGGAGGGCCTCGGTTTAGGGGTTAACAGGTAGTTTATGGGTGTTAGTGTACTTTTTAGCACTTTAGTTATGAGTTTTATGTTACGGCGTTGTAGCATAAAACCCATAACTACTGACTTTCAGTTAAGTTATGGATCTTGTACCGCTCACTTTTTGGCCTCCCAGGCAAACTAGTAATACCGCCGCTATGGAAGTCCCATTGAAAAAGGACTTTTTGAAAGCTGCGGTAGTTACGTTGCAGTCCGGCCAAAAATGTGTGCGGTACAGCTAAACCTGCAAGACTCGTAATACCAGCGGTAGTAAAAAAGAGCCTTAACGCTGCTTTTTCACTCATACCGCAAAACTCATAATCTAGCCGATTGTTATTTATCCAAAAGATTAAATTACTTATACCAGATAGACAGCACTAAAAATATTGCAGAAAGCTTCAGCACGGGGTTGGGCTGACCTATTAGAAAATTGGTCACCGACTGAGGGCATGGATTTGAGGGGAGGCCTACATGGTCCTGCACTCATACAAATCCTTGATGTGAGATTCAAGCTTCTATTTTAAAGCAATCTGACAATGACAATTCAAGCATGGTTGCTGTCAGATGTCAATACGGATGCACTACAATTGCACGATTGTGCATTGGCATTGTTTACTGGAGGAGACCATTTTGGAATGGCCCTAACAATACTTAAAGAGTCGCAGGACTGGGGGCAGGATCAAGGGTATCTTAACCTTTTCCTCACATTATATACAGATATAATCATATCAGTATGGACAAAATATTACTGAAAAAAATATTGATGTCAAGTAGATGAGAAGATATTGCAAGGATTTAAACTACCTCCCTAAGAGATGGAAAATATGTGGCCACCTCAACTACCTCATAAAATTTTATTTTTTCAAAGCTCTGTAGTTCTTATAAGGAAACACAATAATTTTTGGATTAGAGAGAATTATCATTCATTTTCCACTGTGGATTTGGTACATAACTTAGCAAAGGTTAGAAGTGTAATTGCAGATGTTTAAATTCATTTTCCTACCTACAGTATTATAAACTAAGCTATACAATCTGAAACCTAATGTAAATGAAGAAATACATTTTACTTTATGAATGTTTAAATAATGAAAATATATTTTACTTTGTACAAGATTTCATACTGACAATACTATATGTAGGAGAACTTAAAACTATAGGTAATTTTATATAATACTTTTATGATAATTTGAAACTCACTAAATAGCATTAAAGTGCTGTCAGAATAAATCTTACAGGCAAACTGTCCTTAGAGGTTGGTTTTGGAAACCAGCCCCTATTTATGTGAAGTATTGGCTAGGTACCTGTTTTTTTTTACCTATATATCAACCAGTATGACAAGTAAAAGTTTGGGATTTTAATATAAAAATAAAATGTATCAATCTGCAGGGGAATAAGTTCTCAAGCAGAGAAGCTGTCCGCCCGCAATTGCCACTTTTAATGCAGCATTGCTTAGTGAAATATAAGCTTGCCCAACTAATAGTGTGAGAGCGGGGCCTGTCAGTCACCCTGAATGAGTGAGTTTAGGTTGATTTATCCCCACCACTTCAGAGGACACTGCTGCATAAATCTGTAATTGCTCATTCAAGAAGATTTGATGAGCAGTGAAAATGTCACTGCTAGAAAAAAAGTGTTCTTGCAGAGGTGGAAGTAAGGAACGCTAACTTTAGAACTGATTTAACCATTTCAGGTCTGAATACATTTTATTTCAAAGGTACAGATATACATATAAATGGACAATGTTTGCATATATAGCATTAAGTAATACTAAACATATCATCACTTTTATATGTTTAACAATGTTCATTAATATACCTGATAGAAAGATGTTACCCAAAGTGTTTAATGTCAGATTACATGTAATGTGCCAATGATAGTGCGCTTCACTTTCACAAGAAGAAATTTGGCTCCAAAAAGACTCGCACATCACAAAAGTCCACTCACTTTCGTATTCAGCATTGAACGAAAATACCGAATGCACAAAGTCTAGTAATTAATTCAACTAGTTGTAAAATAATTTAGATTGTAATCAGCCAAACAGAACTGACGCATATTAAGTATAGGCAGTGGCATATTTAGGCTTTGTGATAGATACCCTAGGCATTTTTTGGTCATGGAGTAACGTGACTTTTTTCCCGCTGCATTTCCAAATTAAATGTTCACAAGCCAGAACTTGTAAAAACCTTAGGTTTAGTAATTAGTATCCCTTTAAATAATGGTAAAATTGCTCAAACCTGCCTAAATATATATAGCTATATAATTTGAAAATAAATCACTTGTAAACCACATAGCTTGTGCTCCTATCTATTTGCATTTGCAAGTATAGAGTTATATTGGTATTTTATAGCATAATTTGTTTAAATATATATTTTTAAGTTTATCTAGGAATCAAAAATTGTTTGGTCATCTGAATGTCTGTGTGTGTTCAGAAGTTTGTTTTGAGAAATACAAGGAAGGAAGGATATCTAGAAGACATATTTCACACACTGTATTCTCAAACACACAAAAAAAAAACACAAGCACATATTGCATTTTTTATAGATAAATTCATAATGATTCATAGATCAGTTGATGGTTGTGGTTTTTTTTTTAATTCAAACAAAGTTTATTATAATATATTGTAAACTCATTGCAGAATTTCTGTGAGTCCTGTGACTAATAAGTATTTAGTTTAAATTAGAACACAAAAGTATTTGTAATAAATCCAATTAAAGCCATGTTATGGAGTATTTAAATGGCGTAAGTAAAACCAGCTAGCAAAATATAAAAATAAACACTTTTTTTTAACAAGTCAACATGGTAATGAATTCTTTCAGGAGGGTAGTTAAATGAATATGTGAGATACATACATTTCAAAATAATGTTCTTAGTGTAGTTTAGTAACCGATTTAGCTACTTAGCATTATTTATAAATTATTTTACACATAACAGTTACATTACAATATTACTCTGAGGACAAAACAATATCAATATTTCACAGTCATAATGATAGATATGTGTCTAACCGAGTCTAACATTTTTTTTAAAGTACAATACTTACTAGTGCAGCAGCCAGGGGCAATGGAAAAAAATGTTGCCCCCCAAATTTGCCGCCCTAGGCACGGGCCTTGTGTGCCTAGGCCTTAATAATCCCCTTAGTATAGGACCATTTTTCACCAAACCATTAATGAAAAAAGTGCTAGCAATAAATAGTTAAAGTTGCTGATTAAGATCACATCAACACTGAAAAGGGTCCTGCAGCAGCTGTCATGACTATAATTATCAAACAGTAGACTGTGATCATCCTCTATCTTTGTTAAATAATTCATACATAAAAAGCTGTTTGAATACTAAGGATATATTGCAACAGAGTGTAAAGGTTTGATGTCAGCACATTATGCTTCCATAATACTGGGCAGGCTGCATTACTTGGAGAAGTTAAAACTTGCTGAACCATAATAAGTAAACTGGAATGTGATCTCAGTATATGGAAGCAAAGTCCAAAAAATGCAACACAATAAAGAGTTGGTCTACCCAGTACAGCCAAAGTTAATAAAGCAGCAGATAATGTGTGCTGAACTTCTGTGAATCACTACCAGGGTTGTTTCCTAGACCTGCCAGTAGCATGCAACATTTGTCAATACATAAGGGTCCATTTAACAAAGGAGGGATGGACTGGTGTGGACATATCTGCCCCAGTCCACCAGGCATCTCGGCTAGTGGACAGCAATATGCTGCCTGCATTTATAATTACACAAGTCACTGCTTGTGCAATGCCACCGTGTCAGAGAAGTCCAGGGGAATAAACAAATGCAACTTTAGAGTTGGCTTAGCAGGTTAAAGGGACATTAAACCCAAAAATTGCCTTTCATGATTCAGATAGAGAATACAATTTTAAACAACATTACAATTTACTTCTATTTTCTAATTTGCTTCAGTCTTTAGATATTATTTGTTAAAGAAATAGCAATGCACATGGATGAGCCAATCACATGAGGCATCTATGTGCATCCACCAATCAGCAGCTACTGAGCCTATCTAGATATGCTTTTCAGGAAAGAATATCAAGAGAATGAAGCAAATTAGATAATAGAAATAAATTAGAAAGTTATTTAAAATGGTATTCTCGGGGGGCGGAGCTAGCCTAGAAGCTGAGTGGTCGCATTTTCATGCAGTTCCAGCAATTTATATGTTTAAAGTATACTTTGCGACCGCTCTGCATACCAAACTACCAACAAAAGATATACCTGGGCGATTGGGGAGCCCCACCGAGTCAGACGAACCTTATGAGAACCCCAGGAGAGGCTATTAGACCTGATATCTTTGGGAGACATTAGCTAGAAGGAATCTCGTAGCGGCCAACTTGAGGCAGACTTGTTAGGCATATTGTGGAGCGTATTGATAGATTGTTAGAGGGATGCGGGTCTGATCCTGCAGTCATGGTGCATATTGGTACTAATGAAGAAATCAGTGGGAGATGGAGAGTCCTAAAAAATGACTTCAGGGAGTTAGGTAGCAAGCTTAAAGCAAGGACATCCAAAGTAATATTTTCTGAGATATTACCAGTGCCGTGTGTTAACTCAGTAAGGCAGAAGGAGCTAAGGTCTGTTAATTCATGGCTAAAAACATGGTGTAAAAATGAGGGGTTTGACTTTTTAGAACACTGGGCTGATTTTTCACTAGGGTACAAATTGTACAGTAAGGATGGATTGCACCTGAATGACATGGGTGCAGGTGTGTTGGGGGAAAGGATGGTAGCACGTTTAGAGAACCTTTTAAACTAGGCAAAGGGGGGGAGGGTCAATTTGAACAAAATAGAACAGAGAGATCAGTGTCTGAATATGTCTCTCCATTAATATCTCAAGGAAGGGATGACTTAAGAAATGTCACATTAGAAAGTATAGAGGAAAGTACACCAAGTAGCAGCAGAAAGCACATGAAAATTAAATGTATGACAACAAATGCAAGAAGCATGACAGGTAAAATGGGGGAGCTGACGCTCTTAGTTGCAGAAGAGGACTATGATGTTATCAGTATAACTGAAACTTGGTGGGATGATTCACATGACTGGGCAGTTAACTTAGAGGGGTATACATTATTTAGGAGGGACAGGAATAATAAAAGGGGTGGAGGAATCTGCATGTATATTAAACCTGACCTTAAACCTACAATAAGGGAAGATATTTATGATACAAGTGACAATGTAGAGACCCTGTGGGTTGAAATAAAGAGTGGGGGGAAAAATCCTAAAAAAATATTACTAGGAACATGCTACAAGCCTCCCAACATTAGTGACCCAGAGGAAACTCAACTACTAATGCAAATAGGTAAGGCTGCTAATAACAGTGCTGTAATTATGGGAGATTTTAACTACCCTGATATAAACTGGGCCAATGAAACTAGTAACTCAGCTAAGGGGGATAGATTTTTAAATGTTCTCAGGGATAACTTCTTGTCACAATTAATAGAGGAGCCAACTAGGAGTAAAGCTATATTGGATTTAGTGCTATCAAACAATACAGATATAATATCAAACATAGAAATCAAAGAACATTTGGGTAACAGTGATCATAACATGGTCACATTTGAAATCTCTTTTCATATGCAGTGTTTTAAAGGCTTAACTAAGACTTTTAATTTCAAGAAAGCAAAATTCAACGATTTAAGGAAATCATTAAATAATATAAATTGGGACAATGTATTTTCTAATAAAAATACAGAGGATAAATGGATAATATTTAAAAATTTGTTAAATAAATATACATATCAATACATACCATATGGTTATAAAAATAAAAATAAAAAAAATAAGCCGTTATGGCTAAATATAAATGTGTTAAAAGAAATTAGGAAAAAACGTAGGGCATTTAAATTATTAAAAGAAAATAGTACAGACTCAGCATACAATATTTATAAGGAATGTAACAAAGCATGCAAAAAAGCAATCAAATTAGCCAAAATTGAATATGAAAAATTAATTGCCAAGGATTCTAAGTCTAACCCTAAAAGGTTCTTTAAGTACATAAATAGCAAAAAATCTAAGAAGGATAATATAGGTACATTAAAATGTGTGGAGGGTAGCATGATAAATAATGACAGGGAGAAGGCTGAGGTACTAAACCAGTTTTTTTCTTCAGTATACACAAGAGAGGAACCATTGAATGATACTTTGGAACAGAATAGAACATGCCAGTCCATACCACTAACTGGGTTTTGTTTAGAGGATATCAGGAAAAAACTAAAAAATATTAAGGTAAATAAAACTCCAGGCCCAGATGGAATACACCCAAGGGTGTTAAGGGAACTTAGCACTGTTATAGACAAACCTTTACTCTTAATTTTTCAAGACTCATTATCCTCAGGCATGGTACCCCAGGATTGGCGTAAAGCTGATGTGGTGCCACTCTTCAAAAAGGGAAGCAGGGATGATCCAGGAAGCTATAGACCAGTTAGTCTGACATCAATAGTTGGGAAGATATTTGAAGGGATTATAAGGGATTATATTGATGAGCATATTCGTGTAAACAAGATTATGAGTTCTAATCAGCATGGCTTTAGGAGAAATAGATCATGTCAAACTAATCTAATTAGATTCTACGAGGAAGTAAGTAAAAATATAGATAAAGGGGAATCAGTTGATGTGATATACTTAGATTTTGCAAAGGCATTTGATACAGTGCCACATGAGAGATTAATGCACAAAATTAAGGGACTGGGAATAGCTGAAAATGTTAGCTCATGGATAAATAACTGGATAAAAGATAGGGAGCAACGAGTAGCAGTAAATGGATCATACTCAGATTGGACAAAGGTAATCAGTGGCGTCCCCCAGGGATCAGTACTGGGCCCTGTTCTTTTTAATATTTTTATAAATGACTTGGAGCAAGGATTAAATAGCGACATCTCTATTTTTGCAGATGATACTAAGTTAAGTAAGGTCATTAGGTCAGAGCAGGATGAACTCTCTTTGCAAAGGGATTTGCTAAAATTAGAACTATGGGCAAGTGAATGGAAAATGAGATTTAATACGGAAAAATGTAAGGTTCTACATTTTGGAAGTAAAAATAAGCAGGCTATGTATTTTTTAAATGGGACAAGACTTAGCCAAACACAGGAGGAAAGGGATTTGGGAGTAGTAATAGATAACAAGCTAAAGATGAGTGCACAATGCAGAGCAGCGGCTTCAAAGGCTAATAAGATACTAGCATGTATTAAAAGAGGCATTGATTCAAGGGAGGAAAGCATAATTCTGTCATTATATAAAGCCCTGGTAAGACCTCACCTTGAGTTTGGAGTGCAGTTCTGGGGACCGATTGCTAAAAAAGATATTGCAGAACTAGAAAAAGTTCAGAGAAGGGCCACAAAGCTAATAAGGGGATTGGAGAAATTAACCTATGAGGAGAGGCTAGCCAAACTGGGTCTGTTCTCTTTAGAAAAAAGGCGCTTGAGAGGTGACATGATTACTTTATATAAATATATTCAAGGCCCATATACAGAGATGGCAGAAGCTCTTTTTATTCCAAGAAAATTGGTTCTGACAAGAGGTCATAATTTAAGGTTGGAGGAAAGGAGATTTAATCTCCTGCAACGGAAACGTTTTTTCACTGTAAGAGCAATAAAATTGTGGAACTCATTACCAAAGGAGGTAGTGAATGCCAATACCATAGATACATTTAAAAATAGTCTGGATACATTTCTGTATATAAACAAAATTCATGGATATGATTGCTAGTATTAAATGGGTCACATTTTAATGGGGTTATTTAAGCTTAACTGGAGCTTTTTGTAAGTATTTTAGATTTGTATAGGTTGAACTCGATGGACTTCAGTCTTTTTTCAACCTTATCTACTATGTTACTATGTTACTATGTTACTATGTTACACTACATAAGCATAGTGAAGATGGCAGCAATGGCAAGAGCTTTGGAAGCTTTCTCAATGCACATGGACAGGCACTTTTGGGATCTCAAACGGGAGTTTATGACCTTACGCTGTCAAACCCCAGTAGCACTCGGACAATCCACAGAGGAAAACCCCTACCTAAAGCGCCGGATTAGCACGCAGGAAACATCGTCAGAAGCCCAGCACTCCCTGCTGACTACAACCTCTGCAGATTCTGAGTCTCACAAGGCGCTTATAGCGATCTCAGAAGGGAGCCTCTCAAGCTTAGTTGTACCCAGGCAACAATCTAATATTAAACTGCCACTAACGAAACTAAAGAGGAACCTGACGGGCTCACGTCCACAAAATAACACAAGCGGTGACGCTGGAAAACCCCAGTCTACAATCGAATCTCCCCCCGCTACTTCCATGGAGCCACATTCTGCACCCCAAGCAAAGAACCTCAGAACAGAGAATTCCTCTTTCCTCACAGCTTATGTGGCAGGCGACCGCAGCAGAGAACTGGCGACAGCGCAGATGAGGGGACTTGTTCAGCAGAGAATGTACTGCAATGACACAAGATGGCTCTGGGCCTGCACAGATACATCCTCCCTGCTCCCACGGTTTACCCCTACACCCACAATCAGATCTGGAGTGGGGTAAGATGATGCACTGATTTGCACCTGACAGGTCACCCTAACACTTGCTTTTGAGGAGACCTCTTACAGAATGACTTTACTCTTTATTCTCTACAGACCAAGCTACATGGACTGAGCTGTATGAGCCTGTTATGACGACATTACAGTCTGAAGTATTAGACCTTGCTCTTCATGGCATTTTGGACGTGACTTGTTGCGTTATAAATGAAAGCTGGTGCTTTACACATAAAGTGCCCCAAATGTGGTTACTAGATGAGCTAATAGATATACTGGGGTCAATCTCTACATTCTCAATCATTTGGGTATAGAGTTCTGCAGCATTTTAGGTATAAGCATTGAGATTAATCTCTACCCTATATTAGACTATTTTCATTGCACCACTATTTTTAAGCCTTATCTTGCACTATCTTTACTACTGATGTATACCATAATTTGACACCCATTGCTCTTAGAGTGTTTGGATAACACGTGAATGTCTTATTTGTTATGGCAGGTTCTTTACTATTCAATACTGTATTTTAAATGTTGCACGATCACTAGAGACTTCCTCTCAATATCTCTAAAGCCATGTGGGTCCCTTAAACTAACTCTCCTGGTGTATGTTTATGACTGCGTAACTTACATGTTATATATTTACTATCTCCCTATAACATTTAGCTTTTCTTATAATGCTCTGAGGAACAGTCTCCTTCACTAACATTTTATGAAGGTGAATCTGTCTTATACCTTTAGAAGAATCTACTGCTATAGAGTTAAAATCTATAGAGGGACTTCTGTTATTAGCCTAATCTAAATGCTCTCTGTGTTTATTTTCTACTCTACACCATTTGATCGGTTTCTATCCCATAACCCTAATCTTATATGGTTATTTAGTATTGTATAGCTCTACGTAATCTCCACACACGGAGTTACGATCCCTTGGAGCATATTAAGCACTTTTCTCCTCCCCCTCCCCTCCCCCCTCTCACAATTCGAGTGGCTCTTGCCCACTGTAATCCCTCTTCCTTCCAGTGCTCTATGACCTACTTATGGTCATTCTAAAAGCTAACTCCCCACATCATCGCAGAAATTCATATTTTATTCACCCTAGAGATGTGGAGACCAGATTACGATTATTAAAATATAAAACGAAGTTTCATCTCAGTTCGCCCAATCATACATCTGACACCTCCCTTGACACAACATAGGTCTTTACAGTTTAAGGCTGGCCTTATTGTATCATTATGGTTATGTCTATTTCTGTGAGCCCTAAAAATGTATGACTTAACTTGATATGTAGCTCAGTTACTCCTCTACCAGCCTAACAGATATGATGGGTGTCACAATTTTTGTGTTGTACTCTAATGTTAATTTTATGATTGGGCAAATGTTGTATTTGTATTCTTTGTGCTTTTTGAAACTTCAATAAAAAATCTTTAAAAAAAAATAAAAAATGGTATTCTCTAGCTGAATCGTGAAAGAAAATTTTGGGGTTTAATGTCCCTTTAAGAAGGGACAGTCTATCCAAAATTAAACTTCCGATAGGGCATGCAATGCTTAGCAACTTTCCAATTTTCTTTTATCATCAGATTTTCTTTGTTTTCTTTGTTGAAAGCTAAACCTAGGTAGGCTCATATGCTAATTTCAAAGCAGTTGAAGGACGCCTCTAATTTCAGTGCAATTTGACAGTTTTTCACAGATAGACAGAGTTAGTTCATGTATCCCATGTAGACAACAGTGTGCTCACTCTTGTGAAGTTATTTAGCTGCTTTGTGCATTGCAGGGTCACTAGTACTAAAATTATATACATTTTGCATTATAATGTCCCTTTAAGCTATGGCTGTAAAACTGTATTTGATTGTTAATTTTAAAATTCTTTTTAGCTTTCTTGCTACGAACAAAACAGGAAGATGAGAAACTGGCAGAAAGAGGTTATCTTGAATACTTTTTAGATTAGAATGAGTTTATAGTCCCACAGTTAACAAAATGTGTTGCCAAGAAACTTTAGAAAACATTACTGAAAAAGGAAACACAAGTAAAACGTAGTGGCCAAAAGCATACGTTAATTATCTGAAGAACATAAAATATAGTTGTTTTATCACTATTGCCCTAACACATTTGTTGTATTAAGATTGATAATTTGTCACTTGTAAAATATATATGTGTAATAAGGCCATTTATCTATCATTTATCTAAAACATATTCTTTCTGCTATGAAAACCAACATTATCTGTTTTTACAAGTCACAATCACTGATCTCTTTAGGTGTATGTGTATATATAAACATAAAAAGCTATATCTATCTTCCATACTGAATAGTTTAAATATATTAAAATGAAAGATTAAGTTAAAGCAGTTCATTTTGATTCTGAAACAATCATAAAGTGCATATTGTGCATTAGATATGAGCCCTCTGGCTAAAAAGCAATACTTCAACTTCTCTATTGGTGTGCAGTTATGCAACCCCATAATCTTAAAGGGACAGTAAAGGCAAATAACATGTTCACAACATTATACATAGAGCATGAATGTTTAAACAACTTTCCATTTTACTTCTATTATCTAATTTACTTAGTTCTCTTTGTATCCTTAGGAGCAGCAATGCACTGCTGGGAGCTAGCAGCTGATAAAGACTGCACAAAAATGCCTCTTGTCATTGGCTTACCGGATGTGTTAATCTAGTTCCCAGTAGTGCATTGCTGCTCCTTCAACAAAGGATACCAAGAGAAATAAACAAATTTGATACATTGAAGTAAATTGGGAAGGTGTTTAAAAGTACATGCTCTAACTGATGAAAGAAAAATTGGGTTTCATGTCCCTTTAGCACAAAAATTGTTTTGTTTAAGTTTTTTAGTACAGGGACATCTATTTTACAAAAAATCAAAACAAAAAAACTGTAAAACATTTTAAATGAACCTCTTAGATGCAACAAAACCACAATTAGGGTGATGTCCCTATTTTCCATGCATTCTCCCTTCTTTTCTTTTCACTAGCTCAGTGCTAGCTATAATCCATCCTTAAAGTAGAGGTTCCCCCTACCGGGCCAGTGCTCATGTGTTGCTAGCTGTGCAGACAAGTGTCAACGTCTTCTGCTGTTAGAGCTCAAGCCAGATACAAGCAGCTTTCTTTGTACTGCTGATAAATATTCAGGCTGGTCACCTAGTATCACTACCAGGAGATGGAAGTCACACTTGTAAACATATATTTTAAGGGGGGCGTGTCCTAGCCACAGCCATGAGGAGTCGCAAAATGGAGAAGCTCTCTCTATAATTCTAGAAAACTCTAGTCATCTCCGCTCCAACTAGCTATTCTTCTACATAAAACTTTGAAATTAAAAGAGCAGCAGACAAGGATCACTCTAATACCGAATATAGCCCTGTTCACATCGGCTGAAAGATACAACTTAAGTCTCCAGAGAGCGACGACCGGGGCCTTATACTATTTTTGCATTCAACTACCTCCACCACCCCCCCCCCCCGGTTTGCTAGCAGCCGGGTAAAGAAGCTTGCAATCATTCACAACAACACAGCATCCTGATATGGAGAGGGGTGTAAATATACAGATACAGGCGGCCCTTAGGGAGCTGGAATTGCAGATGCTCCGCAACTTTGAGGACCTGCACAGCACCTTATATGCAGCCATGGGGAAGGCAACTCACGAGCAAGCTGAAAAATGTAAAGTGACGGATGCCGCTACCCACCAGGAGACACCTCACCTAAGAAGGCAGCGCATATCATCAGAACCCACATGCGACCCCAAACCTAGCTTCGTAATAAGGGAGCAAGCAGCTCAGTGGGTGGGCATTCCTACACGGGAGTGCTCAGAATACCGGAACAAAGCCAGTCCATCCTCTCTTACCCGAAGTAACAGGGCCCCACAGCGCAATAGTGGCAGGAGGAAACCGGAGAGCACCCGACACTCGAACGACATTGAGGCCATCTTTTATACCGGAGCGGCCCCCTGCACCCAAGCAACCCGGTCGGCACAGACCATTGCCCTCTCCCTCACCGATGCCTGAAAAGACCCGCCTGACTCATGGGGCAGCTCCACAACCCCAGGGAAGATACCGGATCATCTTTATATGCAGCTGAGTAACAAGCGACGATCCAGCATTGAGGGGTTGCTGAAACCATGGCTATTTTGCACAAGGTCTGACCCTCTTATCAGCTGCTGGCACGACACAGTCGGACTACCTAAGAGAGGCATGGGGTAATCAAAGATATGGACTTCCTTCCCTAAACATAGTTGTGAATATTCCTGTTCTATTTTAAGACCCATTTCTGCCCCTTGCCTTTTCTCTACTATCCCTACTGATTTATGCCTATATGTTCTTGGGCCTCATCTGCCTTTGTGGCCTTATATATATATATATATGTCTATGTGACACTACACTACCAAGCCGGCTGCAGCTATTACTGCACACGTGGACGCTCTACAGTTAAACTTTTCATAATTCCTTATACAGACATAGCTCAGATTTCACTAGCTCTCTCCTGTTTAATTCATTGCGGGGCCATATGTTGTTATACAGTAGGGATGGGTTGCAAGGTAGAGTTGATTTTGTGCATGTTCCCCTCACCTTTTGGGGGATCTCACTACCTAGCTATTGTTGATATTGCATAAGAGTCACTCTGTCTTATGTCTATGTTTAAACTTGTACTATATTCATAGCCAATTGTGCGCAACACTAAATGCATATGTGTTTTAAACAACATACCTACCAGATCTTTCTCTGTCCCCCCCCATCCTCTTTTGGAAATATGCACTATTGATATCCCTCTTTTCCCATACACCCTTCCATGATTACATGTCAATATTTTAATAGCTCTGTATTGCCCCTCCCTAGATAACTATTCTTAATACCCTCGCAATATCTTAACTTATTCCCTAGCCCAATCAGAAACCATATCATTAATTTTTACAGCACAGAATAATAACTAAAGGATGCCTGACTTATTAAGTAGCCCCTCCTGATTTAACTTACAAAAGATCTATAATCTATATAACTCACTAGAGTTCCTAAAAGCAAAATATACCCTCTGGGTTTCCCCAATAAGTCTTCTGTTCAGGAACACTTAGTTCAACAAACTTAGTGCATTACTTGTTTGAGCCAACTGTCTAACACCACCGAGACCTCCTGAGAGATTAAAGACACACAGTCATCGGCCGAATTTATTTCTAAATCCTCCTCACAGTTCCATTGCTCCTCCTTTGGTTCAGCATATAGTTGGCATGTTACACATGCAGTTTTAATAGCATCACAGCATAAGGTATTACAACTATTATATATTCTACTATTATCATTAGTGTCATACTTTAGATTTTTGCTCAGTGTTATAACCACTATCGTTAATCTTTATTGGTGCTACATTTCCAAAAGCGCTGCTTGTCTGCTGACTACTTAACTATAATCCCATGTCAATATTTATGTGTTAAGCCATTTAGTCACTCTCAAAGCAAAATCTGTGGAATATAAATAATAGCGTTGCGGAAAACACTCAAACTATCATATTAAGTGCTAGCTGACTACTAGCTAGACAGATGAGTAGCTTACCTATATAGACTCTAGAACAGTATCTTATACTTACATCTCATAGTTTATAGCTTGTACATGTAAAGTAACAATTCAGACAGGTAGTTAGGTTCCACATAACTTGTATTACTCATAAGTTACACTGATCTAGGTTTATTCTTATGTTTAGCCCTCCATGACGCAGATGTATATACTATATAGTGCTTTAAGTATGGACATTTAAATGTCATATACCTACCATACATTGAACAGGCAAGAATACTACCTCCTCCATTTGTGTCTATGCCCATATTTCTATGCCCATACCCCGTAATTAGCATATTCCCATTGATAAATTGTTGACTCATCCTCATATTTATCTTATGCATACCTACTAATAAGCCATATAATATTTTATCATGATTTCAACACAAGCTGGTAGATATACGTTAACTAGACCAAAACCCTGAATACTTATATGCTTTAGACCAACACTTACCAGTTTCTGCTGAAAAGGATACTTATACCTGATCTAACAGGACACGCCCCCCTCCTTTCCCCCCTCCCCTCTCTTCCCATATTAAGCGGCTCTTGTCCGCTGAACTCCTCCCCTACATAATTTGGCCCACATGTGGCCAGTCAAAAGCTAACTCCCTATCAGTCACCATCACTAGATTTTTGTTAATATAGGGACCATTAGATACGTGATACATAAAAAAAAAGAGGTTTCACTGTTATATGCCCTAGTTACTTATAATTACCGCAAACTAGCTTATATCTTCCAATCACAACTCTAGAAATAATTGACATAACCCATATCAGCGACTATTCTCTTACTATTGAGCCTTCTATGTTAAATAATTACAACCAATGTTTATATACATATGACACTGTTGCTAGTCCGACAATGATTATGAATGACAAATTGATACCTTAGGGTTCTATTTCAAGCTTATTGGATATATGCGAACTGTATAACTACTCATCACTTTTGCTCCGTTTCTGGGGCATATTTCATGTTGTATTACTGTTATTCTTTACCTCAATAAAAAAAATATATTTAAAAAACAAAAACAAAAAAAAAAACATATATTTTAAAAACTTGTTGAAACAAAAGTCTGGATTTTACTTCAATAACATAGCATCTGAGTACTCAGTTTATTATGTTAACAGGCAGTTTGTGTGTTATGTGTCTTTTACAAGTAGAGTACCCGAAGAAGGACCTTAGCATTATAGCATATCTTTTCCTTCCCAACAATTACAGGTACCACCTTTAAAGGACAACTAAACACAAGAGAACTGCATAATTAGTGAATGTATAACAAAAAGACAATGCAAAAGCATTGAATTTTAAATGAGTAGTAGACTTCTTTCTAAAAATTTTAAAGTTATAATTTTCTTTCCACTGCATGATGTCACACACATTAAAGGGACAGTAAACACCAGATTTTTTGTTGTTTAAAAAGGTAGATAATCCCTTTATTACCCATTCCCCAATTTTGCATAACCAACACAGTTATAATAATATACTTTTTACCTCTGTGATTATCTTGTATCTATGCCTCTGCAAACTGCCACCTTATTTCAGTTCTTTTGACAGACATGCATTTTTAGCCAATCAGTGCTGACTCCTAGGAGCTTCACCAAAAATAAACTGTGTCTTTGAAATAATTAAATAACAGTATTATGAAATGAATTACCTTAACAGTTTTAAAGGAGTTGCCCACAAGTTAGAAAAATGGTAGGCTAGAATGATGAATGTGTGTAAGCCACTCTTTGGTTTTCACTACAATATGTATGAAATTATGTCTGTTTTGCAAAATATATGTATGTGTTTTTTTCTGCTGTGCTGTCCTCTTTTGTATTATCACAGCCATACTCATGAGAAGTACCCACTTTTTCATAGAATTAAAAGGTGTTTTGTGTGTATACTGACTGTCCTTCTGGATGGGATCAGACTAATACTCTTCATAAGTGTTATTTGTGTGTGATTGTGTGTGCGTGTATATATATATATATATATATATATATATATTTATATAGGTACAAGTGAGCTAAAAGAGGCTGGATACGAATAGTTAACATACCATAAAAGAAAATACTAATTGAAACCTCACACTATTTTTGTTAGTTTTAGTAACTTTCCTTGAAATGTCAGCACTATGTCTTAAACTGTGAAGTTAGTGTTCTATCAGAAGGGCAATACGTATTCTTTTTTAGAAACAATAAGTTTGTTTTACATCCTTTATTTTATAATGCTCAAATAATATTTAAAGTACAGGTATTTATGTGTTTTGTATGAAGTTTAATAGGTCATAAAACTATGGTATTCAAAAACTCCTAGGTACAACCTTTTAGCTGGTGTCTGATTTTATCTTTTAGCTGACATCATCCTTGGAACTGAGGAAGCACATGATGAAAAAGGGTGTCATTGCGATGTATCAGTTGAAGATCTAACTCCGGCTCTTAAAACTGTCATTCGAGCAATTAGGTATGTACAAAATAAAGACTTTGGAAATATGTCAGATATTCTTTGCTATTAGTTTCTTTACTTTTCTTCACTGCACAAAAAAGAAAGCTTCAAAACCATTAAACGTGTACATATTAGGGGAAAATATGTAATGTGGGAGCTGCATTTAAATATTTTTTTCCCCTTGAAATATAAAGACTGAGAATGTTGGGTAATTAAAGTACAACACTGGTTTTTAAGGTTTCATTATTTTCTTTTTTTTTTTGCCCTTTGACACACCTATTCAAATCTAATATACTTACAGTTGAGCTTAAATGAATCCCATTAAAAATGGTGACCCGTTTAACATAAGCAATCATATCCCTGAATTCTATTTCTAGCCAGAAATGTATCCAAACTATTTTTAAACATATCTAAGGTATTGGCATTCACTACCTCCTTTGGTAGTAAGTTCCACAGTTTGAAAAGTGAAAAGTAACCATATAAATTGTATTGGCCTCAAATTTGAATACCATGGAATAAAATGAACTAACCATTTCAATTGACTCATAAAAGATTTAAATAAAAAAATTGTTTCATACCATCTCTGTCCGGTCTCCATTATTTGTAAAAATGTTTCTACTATATGTAGGGGTCTGTAAATAATCGCCTAGATTACGAGTTTTGCGGTAACATGGGTGTGTTGCTAAAGAGCACCCCTAATCTTACACTTATTAACCCCTAATCTGCCGCCCCCGCTATCGCTGACACCTACATTATATTATTAACCCCTAATCCGCCGCTCCGGACTCCGCCGCCACCTACATTATACTTATGAACCCCTAATCTCATGCCCCCAGCATTGCCGACACCTACATTATATTTATTAACCCCTAATCTGCCCCCCCCCCCAACGTCGCCGCAACTATATTAAATTTATTAACCACTAATCTGCCGCCGCCAACGTCGCCGCCACTACTATAAATTTATTAACCCCTAAACCTAAGTCTAACCCTAACTCTAAACTCCTAACTTAAATATAATTTAAATTAAATGAAATAAATTTACCATAATTAAATAAATTAATCTTATTTAAAACTAAATACCTATAAAATAAACCCTAAGATAGCTACAATATAACTAATAGTTACATTGTAGCTAGCTTAGGATTTATATTTATTTTACAGGCAACTTTGTATTTATTTTAACTAGGCAGAATAGTTATTAAATAGTTATTAACTATTTTATAACTTCCTACTTAAAATAAGTACAAAAGTACCTGTAAAATAACTCCTAACCTAAGTTACAATTACACCTAACACTACACTATAATTAAACTAATTACCTAAACTATCTACAATTAATTACAATTAAATTAAATAAACTAAATTACGGGGAAAAAAACACTAAATTACAGGAAAGAAAAAAAGAATTACAAGGATTTTAAACTAATTACACCTAATCTAATCCCCCTAATAAAATAGCCCCCCAAAATAATAAAATTCCCTACCCTATACTAAATTACATTTTGCGGGGTATTGCCCCAAAGTAATCAGCTCTTTCACCTGCTCTTTCACCTGTAAAAAAAATAACCCCCCCCCAACATTAAAATCCACCACCCACACACCCAACCAACCCAACCCTACTCTATTACAAGGATTTTAAACTAATTACACCTAATCTAATCCCCCTAATAAAATGATCCAATCAGCCAATAGGATTGAGCTTGCATTCTATTGGCTGTTCCAATCAGCCAATAGAATGCGACCTCAATCCTATTGGCTGATTGTATCAGCCAATAGGATTTTTCCTACCTTAATTCCGATTGGCTGATAGAATCCTATCAACCAATCGAATTTCAAGGGACGCCATCTTGGATGACCGCATTTGAAGGAACCTTCATTCTTCGCTTGGACTTCGTTTGAAGAGGATGATCCTCGCTGGCTGGATTGAAGATGGCCTGCTCCGCTCCGGATGAAGATAGAAGATGCCGTCTGGATGAAGACTTCTGCTGCTTGGAGGACCTTTTCTGCCCGGATTGGATGAAAACTTCTGCCCCTCTGGAGGTCCACTTGTGCCCGGCTGGGTGAAGATGGCTCAAGGTAGGGTGATCTTCAGGGAGGTAGTGTTAGGTTTTTTTAAGGGGGGATTGGGTGGGTTTTAGAGTAGGGTTGGGTGTGTGGGTGGTGTGTTTTAATGTTGGGGGGTATTGTATTTTTTTTACAGGTGAAAGAGCTGATTACTTTGGGGCAATGCCCCGCAAAAGGCCCTTTTAAGGGCTATTTGTAATTTAGTATAAGGTAGCGAATTTTATTATTTTGGGGGGCTTTTTTATTTTGTTAGGGGGATTAGATTAGGTGTAATTAGTTTAAAATCCTTGTAATTCTTTTTTTATTTTCTGAAATTTAGTGGGGGTTTTTTTCCGTAATTTAGTTTATTTAATTTAATTGTAATTAATTGTAGGTAGTTTAGGTAATTAGTTTAATTATAGTGTAGTGTTAGGTGTAATTGTAACTTAGGTTAGGGTTTATTTTACAGGTACTTTTGTACTTATTTTAACTAGAAAGTTATTAAATAGTTAATAACTATTTAAAAACTATTCTACCTAGTTAAAATAAATACAAAGTTGCCTGTAAAATAAATATACATCCTAAACTAGCTACAATGTAACTATTGGTTATATTGTAGCTATCTTAGGGTTTATTTTATAGGTAAGTATTTAGTTTTAAATAGGATTAATTTATTTAATTGTAGTAATTTTATTTTGTTTTAATTAAATTATATTTAAGTTAGGGGGGTTAGACTTAGGGTTAGACTTAGGTTTAGGGGTTAATAAATTTAATATAGTAGCGGCGATGTTGGGGGCGGCAGATAAGGGGTAAATAAATGTAGATAGGTGTCGGCGATGTTAGGGACGGCAGATTAGGGGTTAATAAAATTTAACTAGTGTTTGCGAGGCGGGAGTGCGGCGGTTTAGGGGTTAATATATTTATTAAAGTGTCTGCGATGTCCGGTCGGCAGATTAGGGGTTAAATAATTTATTTAAGTGTTTGCGATGTGGGGGGGGGGCTCGGTTTAGGGGTTAATAGGTAGTTTATGGGTGTTAGTGTACTTTGTAGCACTTTAGTTAAGAGTTTTATGTTACGGCGTTAGCCCATAAAACTCTTAACTACTGACTTTTAAATGCGGCAGGAGTCTTGACAGGAGAGGGTCTACCGCTCACTTCTTCCATGACTCGTAATACCGGTGTTAGGTAAATCCCATTAAAAAAATAGGATACGCAATTAACGTAAGGGGATTTGCGGTAAGCTCAAGTCGCGGAAGAAAAGTGAGCAGTACACCTGTACCTGCCAGATTCGTAATACCAGCGGGCGTTAAAAAGCAGCGTTGGGACCTCTCAACGCTGCTTTTAAAGGCTAACGCAAGACTCGTAATCTAGATGATAGTATCCAGCAAGAAACAAAATATTAAATGTGATGCATCCATTACAATAGGGCTCACAAAAATATCTTAATTTAAAAATTTAATAAAATTAATAAATGAAATAAAAATATTGCATTTAAAATTGTAAACATTATTCTGCAAAAATCATATTTATGGAAAAATTTTTAATTCATATTGAAATTACACAGGAAATAAGATGCACAATAGAAATCGTAATAAAACTACACTACACATGCAAAAACACGCAGTGAAATTCCTAATACAAAATTCAAAGTGCTTTGTTTTCCTTATTGTAAAATGAGTTTACCTACCTCTGCTAATGGACTGAACATGGGCGTAGATAAAATTTCTCTGTCAGGTCTGGAGTATCCTTTTAAGATTTTCTCCTTGCAGATCTTGATTTTTTTTGCCACCTTTCAGTTTGTGAGACTGTCAAAATATTTAAAACACTTTGGCCTAGATTTAGAGTTTGGCGGTAGCCGTGAAAACCAGCGTTAGAGGCTCCTAACGCTGGTTTTAGGCTACCGCCGGTATTTGGAGTCAGTCAGGAAAGGGTCTAATGCTCACTTTTCAGCCGCGACTTTTCCATACCGCAGATCCCCTTACGTCAATTGTGTATTCTATCTTTTCAATGGGATCTTTCTAACTCCGGTATTTAGAGTCGTGGCTGAAGTGAGCGTTAGAAATCTAACGACAAACTCCAGCCGCAGAAAAAAGTCAGTAGTTAAGAGCTTTCTGGGCTAACGCCGGTTTATAAAGCTCTTAACTACTGTGCTCTAAAGTACACTAACACCCATAAACTACCTATGTACCCCTAAACCGAGGTCCCCCCACATCGCCGCCACTCGATTACATTTTTTTTAACCCCTAATCTGCCGACCGCCACCTACGTTATCCTTATGTACCCCTAATCTGCTGCCCCTAACACCGCCGACCCCTGTATTATATTTATTAACCCCTAACCTGCCCCCCACAACGTCGCCGCCAGCTACCTACAATAATTAACCCCTAATCTGCCGACCGCAAAGCGCCGCTACTTACGTTATCCTTATGTACCCCTAATCTGCTGCCCCTAACACCGCCGACCCCTATATTATATTTATTAACCCCAAATCTGCCCCCCACAACGTCGCCTCCACCTGCCTACACTTATTAACCCCTAATCTGCCGAGCGGACCGCACCGCTATTATAATAAAGTTATTAACCCCTAATCCGCCTCACTAACCCTATAATAAATAGTATTAACCCCTAATCTGCCCTCCCTAACATCGCCGACACCTAACTTCAAACATTAACCCCTAATCTGCCGACTGGAGCTCACCGCTATTCTAATAAATGTATTAACCCCTAAAGCTAAGTCTAACCCTAACACTAACACCCCCCTAAGTTAAATATAATTTAAATCTAACGAAATTAATTAACTCTTATTAAATAAATTATTCCTATTTAAAGCTAAATACTTACCTGTAAAATAAATCCTAATATAGCTACAATATAAATTATATTTATATTATAGCTATTTTAGGATTTATATTTATTTTACAGGTAACTTTGTATTTATATTAACCAGGTACAATAGCTATTAAATAGTTAAGAACTATTTAATAGCTAAAATAGTTAAAATAATTACAAAATTACCTGTAAAATAAATCCTAACCTAAGTTACAATTAAACCTAACACTACACTATCAATAAATAAATTAAATACAATACCTACAATTATCTACAATTAAAACTAACATTACACTATCAATAAATTAATTAAATACAATATCTACAAATAACTACAATGAAATAAACTAACTAAAGTACAAAAAATAAAAAAGAACTAAGTTACAAAAAATAAAAAAATATTTACAAACATCAGAAAAATATTACAACAATTTTAAACTAATTACACCTACTCTAAGCCCCCTAATAAAATAACAAAGCCCCCCAAAATAAAAAAATGCCCTACCCTATTCTAAATTACTAAAGTTCAAAGCTCTTTTACCTTACCAGCCCTGAACAGGGCCCTTTGCGGGGCATGCCCCAAAGAATTCAGCTCTTTTGCCTGTAAAAAAAAACACATACAATACCCCCCCCAACATTACAACCCACCACCCACATACCCCTAATCTAACCCAAACCCCCCTTAAATAAACCTAACACTAAGCCCCTGAAGATCTTCCTACCTTATCTTCACCATACCAGGTTCACCGATCGATCCAGAAGAGCTCCTCCGATGTCTTGATCCAAGCCCAAGCGGGGGGCTGAAGATGTCCATGATCCGGCTGAAGTCTTCATCCAAGTGGGAGCTGAAGAGGTCCATGATCCGGCTGAAGTCTTCTATCAACGGCATCTTCAATCTTCTTTCTTCCGGATCCATCTTGCAGACCTCCGACGCGGAAAATCCTGCTGGCCCGACGGACTACCGACGAATGAAGGCTCCTTTAAGGGACGTCATCCAAGATGGCGTCCCTCGAATTCCGATTGGCTGATAGGATTCTATCAGCCAATCGGAATTAAGGTAGGAATATTCTGATTGGCTGATGGAATCAGCCAATCAGAATCAAGTTCAATCCGATTGGCCGATCCGATCAACCAATCAAATTGAGCTCGCATTCTATTGGCTGATCGGAACAGCCAATAGAATGCAAGCTCAATCTGATTGGCTGATCGGATCAGCCAATCGGATTGAACTTGATTCTGATTGGCTGATTCCATCAGCCAATCAGAATATTCCTACCTTAATTCCGATTGGCTGATAGAATCCTATCAGCCAATCGGAATTCGAGGGACGCCATCTTGGATGACGTCCCTTAAAGGAGCCTTCATTCGTCGGTAGTCCGTCGGGCCAGCAGAATGTTCCGCGTCGGAGGTCTGCAAGATGGATCCGGAAGAAAGAAGATTGAAGATGCCGTTGATAGAAGACTTCAGCCGGATCATGGACCTCTTCAGCTCCCGCTTGGATGAAGACTTCAGCCGGATCATGGACATCTTCAGCCCCCCGCTTGGGCTTGGATCAAGACATCGGAGGAGCTCTTCTGGATCAATCGGTGAACCTGGTATGGTGAAGATAAGGTAGGAAGATCTTCAGGGGCTTAGTGTTAGGTTTATTTAAGGGGGGTTTGGGTTAGATTAGGGGTATGTGGGTGGTGGGTTGTAATGTTGGGGGGGGGTATTGTATGTGTTTTTTTTACAGGCAAAAGAGCTGAATTCTTTGGGGCATGCCCCGCAAAGGGCCCTGTTCAGGGCTGGTAAGGTAAAAGAGCTTTGAACTTTAGTAATTTAGAATAGGGTAGGGCATTTTTTTTATTTTGGGGGGCTTTGTTATTTTATTAGGGGGCTTAGAGTAGGTGTAATTAGTTTAAAATTGTTGTAATATTTTTCTGATGTTTGTAAATATTTTTTTTTATTTTTTGTACTTTAGTTAGTTTATTTTATTGTAGTTATTTGTAGATATTGTATTTAATTAATTTATATATAGTGTAGTGTTAGGTTTAATTGTAGGTAATTGTAGGTATTTTATTTAATTAATTTATTGATAGTGTAGTGTTAGGTTTAATTGTAACTTAGGTTAGGATTTATTTTACAGGTAATTTTGTAATTATTTTAACTATTTTAGCTATTAAATAGTTCTTAACTATTTAATAGCTATTGTACCTGGTTAAAATAAATACAAAGTTACCTGTAAAATAAATATAAATCCTAAAATAGCTATAATATAAATATAATTTATATTGTAGCTATATTAGGATTTATTTTACAGGTAAGTATTTAGCTTTAAATAGGAATAATTTATTTAATAAGAGTTAATTAATTTCGTTAGATTTAAATTATATTTAACTTAGGGGGGTGTTAGTGTTAGGGTTAGACTTAGCTTTAGGGGTTAATACATTTATTAGAATAGCGGTGAGCTCCAGTCGGCAGATTAGGGGTTAATGTTTGAAGTCAGGTGTCGGCGATGTTAGGGAGGGCAGATTAGGGGTTAATACTATTTATTATAGGGTTAGTGAGGCGGATTAGGGGTTAATAACTTTATTATAATAGCGGTGCGGTCCGCTCGGCAGATTAGGGGTTAATAAGTGTAGGCAGGTGGAGGCGACGTTGTGGGGGGCACATAAGGATAACGTAAGTAGCGGCGCTTTGCGGTCGGCAGATTAGGGGTTAATTATTGTAGGTAGCTGGCGGCGACGTTGTGGGGGGCAGGTTAGGGGTTAATAAATATAATACAGGGGTCGGCGGTGTTAGGGGCAGCAGATTAGGGGTACATAAGGATAACGTAGGTGGCGGTCGGCAGATTAGGGGTTAAAAAAATGTAATCGAGTGGCGGCGATGTGGGGGGACCTCGGTTTAGGGGTACATAGATAGTGTAGTGTTAGGTTTAATTGTAACTTAGGTTAGGATTTATTTTACAGGTAATTTTGTAATTATTTTAACTATTTTAGCTATTAAATAGTTCTTAACTATTTAATAGCTATTGTACCTGGTTAAAATAAATACAAAGTTACCTGTAAAATAAATATAAATCCTAAAATAGCTATAATATAAATATAATTTATATTGTAGCTATATTAGGATTTATTTTACAGGTAAGTATTTAGCTTTAAATAGGAATAATTTATTTAATAAGAGTTAATTAATTTCGTTAGATTTAAATTATATTTAACTTAGGGGGGTGTTAGTGTTAGGGTTAGACTTAGCTTTAGGGGTTAATACATTTATTAGAATAGCGGTGAGCTCCAGTCGGCAGATTAGGGGTTAATGTTTGAAGTCAGGTGTCGGCGATGTTAGGGAGGGCAGATTAGGGGTTAATACTATTTATTATAGGGTTAGTGAGGCGGATTAGGGGTTAATAACTTTATTATAATAGCCAGCGTTAGCTACGCGGGTCGTTACCGACAAAACTCTAAATCTAGCCATTTTTACCTTAAAAGAAAAAACACATGTACCCGGAAATAGAGACGATTATAAGGTACTGTTTGCTGAAAACAGAATCATCTAGTTTGTATTGGCTGCAGGATTTTATCTTTAAATTGTGCTACTGTGCTCTCCCCACAGTAGTTTCCCTTTCCAACGAACTCCATTACTTTCTAAGACAGAGAGACATCTTGTAGCTTGCAGGGACAGACATTTTATTTTTAGATAATTCCCTGAGAGCAGTCCCTGTGATTGTCAATGCAGTTGTTCACATCTGGCCCTACTGTTGTTGTTTTTAGTCCTTTAACTTGGTTTAGCAGTGTTCTTGAGCAATATTCTACTCTGAGACTTCCAGTGTTTACATACTAGATAATAGGTTACAATGCCTTATAGTTTTTTTTTTTTTTTTTCTGGCTGAGCAGTTGGTCATACTGCATAAAATTAATTAGAATAAAAAAAAAATTATGCACGTAAATAAAACATATTTTGTGAACAGTATTGCTCTAAAAAAACATATTGAGATGGTATTCAGTCAGTCAATAGGAAATAGAAAAAGACACCTTTACTGTTTCTTGTATACTAACAACATCACAGTGTGATTCTGTTAAGTGCAAAGCATGTTTAAAAGGATCATGTATACGCCAAGATGAAATGTTGAAGGGATATGAAACCCACATTTTTTTCTTTCATGATTCAGATAGAGCATGCAATTTTAAGCAACTTTCTAAATCCAATCCAATCCAATTAGCAAGTGCTACTCAAGGCTTTGAACCAAAAATGGGCCAGCTCCTAAGCTTACATTCCTGCTTTTCAAATAAAGATACCAAGAGATTGAGGAAAAATTGATAATAGGAGTAAATTAGAAAGTTGCTTAAAATGGCATGCTCTATCTACATCATGAAAGAAAACATTTGGGTTACATATCCCTTTAATAGGTGAAAGGAAAATAAGGTCAAAAGCAGTAGAATGATGGCTTGTAGAGAAGAAAGAACAAGTGACAAGAACAAAATGCCACAATAAATTAATGGCATAAATGTCCAGCATTGACTCTCCAGTAATAAAAGCAACCAAGTAAGTTGCAGCTATAAGACAGATATAGGAAACCTCTGGAGGGGATACATACAGCAACAATATTATTAAAATAAATGTAAAGAAAGGAAGTGAGAAGAGATGGAAAAATAACTCTAACCTAGGCAGTGTTCCCTTCTGTGTGGCAGCAAATAAATAGCCAGGTCTTTCAACAAAATAGCTGACAAAAATGAGCAAGAATAAGACTTTCCAATCAACTGTAGCTCAGACAATTGAACAAAACTTAATGTAAACATTTCACTAGTAAAATCCTAACATGATAGGATATAAATTAGTAAAACAAAGCTCTTACCATAACATGTTTAAATATATAAAAGGAGATAAAAGTATGGTAAAAACCTTGTAAAATAAGTAAATTATGTGGAGTTATAAGTTTGTAGGCTCATCTAAGACTTTATAAATGTCCTGAAAATAGAAGACACATAACCTAAAAGCCTAAATAAAAAAGCTGGTAATGAACATCATTAAGAGGATAAAGAATACACAAAGCCAGTTCAGGGTTGCCACTATGGGACAGTCCGTTGTGTGCATGTGACAATTTGTTGGATGAAGACTATAGCAGTCGCTGGCATCTTCTGAATTATAAAGCAGGTGAGATCCACCACCCTGTAGAGTATGAACTATTCTTGGCCTCCTCAATGGGAAGCAAAAGCCCAGTCTTATAAGGCTTGATGAATGGATGAATATTTATGTTGTCTAACAAAGATATAAAACAATGTTTCTTTCTTGTGAGACATTTACGAGCATGTCTTGATGAATCATCTAGATAAAGCATCTAGAATAGCTCGAAAGTATAAATAATTAAGTCAGCAAAAATGTTCTAATAAATAATTCTAAAATGGACATTCTCCTGACTTAAGCAAGTCTCCAATGACCAATGGTGAGTGGGGAAAAGTGCTAAAAGAGATGAATAATTATACTGACTTACCACCCTATAAAAAATGTGAAACAGTATAAATAACAGGTGTGTTACAGAAGGTGTGTAGATTGTTGCAGGAAACAACAAGGGCTTGTATTTTCCCCACCTCTGTCAGTCGTTTTGTATGAAAATGCTATTTAAAAAAAAACAAGTAAACTTGTTTCAGCCACACAAAGTCACTCTTAAACACAGTACAAACTATGTTGCTGGCAAATCCCATTTCAAGCAATGGAGCAAAAGTGGCACACACAGAAGAATATATCTGCATGTATTTTATGGCACTGATTTTTCATCTGAGCACCCGGTAATTACATTTACATATACAAAAAAACAATATATGACCAAATATTGTGTAAGAGGTGCGCCAACAGTGACCCCCAAAGAGGCAAAGTACAAATCACAGTTTAACAATACTGGTAGATAGAATTGACCATATACTCATACAAACAAATTGTGGCACATGTTAGGAGCAAATAAAATAAAATTAGATGAAAAGTTTGAAAAGGCCCAAGTTTGTCAAATGGCGTCTGGACGATGTGAAAACGACAGGCCACTCTCTCGACAGAAGTAGGTAAGAGAAAACAATGTCCTATAAGACAAAAGGAGCAGAGGCACCTTATGGTGCAGTATCTCAAAGAACGGTGCAGTAGTGTGTAAAAACAACAGTAGTGTACTCACAAAGGGAGATGCACATCCAGTGCAATAGTGCGCAGACCAAGGCTTCAGAGCCGCTCGGCTGACTCAGACATTCCAACAAGACAGCAAGGCCACGGAGGGGCTCATCTCTGATGACATCACGGCTTCCAGTCCAAGGATAAGAACACAGCCAGTAGCGGAGTAGCACCTATGATAGGTCTACGTAATACAGGGTCCCCAGCATATCTCCAAATAAGTGCAAGGAAAAGCAAAGTTCAATAAAAAGGATTTATTAAAATGTAGATAAAAACAAAATGTTGCACAGCAACACGTTTCTCAGCACAAACTGCCGTTTCATCAGGCTGTATGACATATTAGACACCTCACTCTATTTAAAACCCCAGGAAGCCAATCAGATTAATGGCACATAACACACCCACAACAACGCATAGTACCTATTGGAAAGTGGGAGTGGCAAGTAATACCTGTTCACTGGTTGGATATTTGTCAATGAGTGTGAAATAAAGGAAGGCCGATATACAACAGAAGCGTAAAAATAAATAACTAAGTGAACAATACAGTGGTATCAATACAAAACAATAAAATATATAGATCATTAAGAATAATATCATTAGTGATCGCTGATATGCATCACCGCTAGTATAATAGGTGCAATAATAAATGTAATAATGAAAAATATAATAATAAATACCATAAATCATGTTGCATTTAGGATAAAGATGCAAATAGATTATGCAGATCATTTAACAACTTTTAGTGTAAAGTTACAGTAAGTGTATAAAGGAATAAAGAAGATCAAATTAGTTGAAAAACAGTAGGTCTCATAAAAATATATATATATTATAAAGTGATCATATAATGATCGTATAGTATGTGATAGCGTGATCAATAAAAAAAAAGATAATAATAGAAAGATCAATCGTGTAAACAGTGTGTAGATACATTCCATACACATCCATAAACCATTCACTTAATAGCTTACCATAATTGCGTAATGGTTGTGGATCTAAAGTATGGGTAGCTATGTGTGAAAGGAGTTTGTAAAAAATAAGAATCAATCCAAATCTATATATAAATAAATAGCTGACCTCAATCTTTCATCATGGTGAGAACCACAAAGTGCAAATGAATCAAATAACCCTATAGTGGTGACGCAATAAATACATCTTTTGAAGAAATTGATAGGGTGATCATATGGTAATCATAAATAGGTGATCAGAGAAAAAAACAAATCAATATACAACACAATTGTCGAATATATACAGTTAATTATAAGCTATAAATATATGGCTCACCTTACTCTTTCATCATAATGAAAGTAAAAAAATTAATAAACCAAATGAGTCAATGAGCTCTATAAAAATATGCAAAAATATGTATGAATAACATAGGGAAAACGTGATAATAATACTATGCAAACATACCAGATAAATATATAAGATATAAAACAAATGCCCTCCCAAGATTTAAAAGTGAAGAAACAGCTATATATCACATATGTAGAGAATTTAGACACAAGACTTTAGAAACAACTGTCCAAACAATGAGAAAGTTAGCTAGCAGTCACCACATATAAATTATCCTAAAAAGCTGCCAGATCCACATTCATATTAAGTCCTAATGGATGTAATGTCTTTAATTTATGGATCCAGTAAGTCTCCCTCTGTCTTAGTCTTATGAATCTATTGTAGAGGTATGATGTAGGTATAACTTCTATTGGTGTGATGGCATAGCAATCGGGATTATCACCATGTTTCATAAGGCAATGCCTAATGACACTATGTGATTTTTTTGTTTTTTATAATGCTGCAATAGTGTTTGGACCATCTATGACTGAGGCGCCTTATCGTACAGCCCACGTATTGGATTCCACATTCACAAGATAACAAGTAGATTACATAGTGTTAGGCACAGGTTAATAGACTTTTAATTTGGTAACTCTTCTTATTTATATGAGAATAAAAAGATGTTCTTTCATGTCCAATGTGATCGCACATTTTTCAATTTGTGACCCTACATCTGAAGGCTTACTTCCTAAAAGGCAAGATTACAAAGACTAAATAAGGGTATTTTACAACCTATCATCACATCGTTTAACAGAGTGTTGGGAAAGGGCTTATCATTCAGCCCTTCCAATTCCCATAATCTAGCATGTTTCTTCACTTTTAAATCTTGGGAGGGTATTTGTTTTATATCGTATATATTTATCCTGTGGTATGTTTGCATATTATTATTATCACGTTTTCCCTATGTGATTCATACATATTTTTGCTTCTTTGTATAGGGTTAATTGACTCATTTAGTTTATTATTTTTTTTTACTTTCATTATGATGAAAGAGTAAGGTGAGCCATATATTTATAGCTTATAATAAACTGTATATATTCGACAATTGTTTTGTATATTGATTAGTTTTTTTTCTCTGATCACCTATTTATGATCACCATATGATCATCCTATCAAATTTTTCAAAAGATGTATTTATTGCAACACCACTATACAGTTATTTGATTAATTTGCACTCTGTGGTTCTCACCATGATGAAATATTGAGGTTAGCTATTTATTTATTTATATATAGCTTTGAATTGATTCTAATTTTGTGCAAACTCCTTTCACACATACCTACACATACTTTATATCCACAACCATTACGCAATTATGGTAAGCTATTAAGTGAATAGTTTATGGATGTGTATGGAATGTATCTACACACTGTTTACAAAATTGATCGTTCAATTATTATCTTTTTTTTTATTGATCACACTATCACATACTATACGATCATTATATGATCACTTTATAATATATATTTTTTTTTTCATGAGACTTACTGGTTTTCAACTAATTTGATCTTCTTTATTCCTTTATACACTTACGGTAACATTACACTAAAATTTGTTAAATGATCTGCATAATTGATTCGCTTCTTTATCCTAAATGCAACATGATTTATGGTATTTATTATTATATTTTTCATTATTACATTTATTATTGCACCTACTACTAGCGATATTATTCTTAATTATCTATTTATTTTATTGTTTTGTATTGATATCACTGTATTGTTCACTTAGTTATTTGTTTTTACACTTCTGTTGTATATCGGCCCTTCTTTATTTCACACTCATTGACAAATATCCAACCAGTGAACAGGTTTCACTTGCCGCTCCCACTTTCCAATAGGTACTGTGCGTTGTTGTGGGTGTGTGATGTGCCGATAATCTGATTGGCTTCCTGGGGTTTTAAATAGAGTGATGTGTCTAATATGTCATACAGTCTGATGAAACGTCAGTTTGTGCTGAGAAACGTGTTGCTGTGCAACATTTTGTTTTTATCTACATTTTAATAAATCCTTTTTATTGAACCTTGCTCTTCCTTGCGGTTATTTGGAGACACTCTGAGGACCCTATATTACGTAGACCTATCATAGGTGCTACTCCGCTACTGGCTGTGTTCTTATCCTTGGACTGGAAGCTGTGATGTCATCAGAGACGAGCTCCTCCATGGCCTTGCTGTCTTGTTGGAGTGTCTGAGTCAGTCGAGCAGCTCTGAAGCCTCGGTCTACGCACTATTGCACTGGATGTGCATCTCCCTTTGTAAGTACACTACTGTTGTTTTTACACACTACTGCACCGTTCTTTGAGATACTGCACCATAAGGCACCTCTTATACTTTTGTCTTATAGGACATTGTTTTATCTCATATTTACATATAATAGAAACATACATATTTGTGTTTTTATGCAAATATAGAATCTTTTACTTGGTTTTCACATGTAGCACTGAGTTTCCTATAAGTGCGCAATATGCTTCCATTTGCAAGTATAGGTTGCAGTTTCCTTTGCATTTTATTTTTGAATAAGTAAACAAATTTATACTAAAAACAACGACCATCCCCTACTACTACGGACTCTCAGCTCTTTTGGGCTCTGTGACACTGCCCTCTCCTGGATCCACTATTATCTCTCTAACAGGTCCTTTTCTGTCTCTTTTGCTGGTGACTCGTCCTCTCCATTGCCTCTGTCTGTTGGAGTAACTCAAGGCTCTGTTCTAGGTCCTCTACTATTCTATATTTACACTTCTTCTCTGGGCAAATTTATCGACAGCTATGGCTTCAACTACCACCTCTATGCTGATGATACCCAGATCTACCTATCCACCCCTGCACTCTCTCCCTCTGTCAATTCTCACATCAGCGACTGCTTATCTGGCATTTCTTCCTAAAAATAAACATGTCCAAGACTGAACTACTTATAATCCCCCCTCCCTCTAATTCTACTCCGGTTTCTAACTTCTCTATCACTGTTGGTGGCACCACTATCTCCCCATCACCCCAAGTCCGCTGCCTTTGAATCACACTTGACTCAAATCTGTCCTTCGTACCCCACATCCAATTGCTCTCTTCATCTGCAACTATTTTTGAGCGCTGAAACTACTGAACAGCTAATCCACTCCCTGGTAATTTCCCATCTTGATTAATGTAGTAACCTACTAACTGGCCTTCCTTTTGCCCGCCTCTCCCCCCCCCCTTCAATCTATCCTAAATGCCTCTGCCAGGCTAATCCACCTATCCAGATGCTCTGTATCTGCTGCACCTCTCTCCAAGTCCCTTTACTGGCTTCCCATTCACAGCAGAACTAAATTCAAAATTATCACCCTGACCTACAAAGCCCTCACCAATGCTGCCCCCCCACCTGTCTTCACTAATCAACAAATATACTCCATTCCGCCCCCTAAGATCCAACAATGACCTTGCATCCTCTACCATCATCTCCTCTCATGCTAGACTGTAGGACAACTCTCGTGCAGCACCAACCCTCTAGAATGCACTTCCTTGAGCTGTCAGACTTTCCCCTAACCTCTCCTTCTTTAAATGCTCCCTAAAGACCTTTTTGTTCAGGGAAGCTTATCACCCAACTTAATAACAAATGAATTCCACTTACCTAATAATTGCCGTCATCTAACTCCACATTGACTTAATTCTAGCCTTTGCAGACCCCACCTCCTGTTTCTCATCCTCCTACCCACCTAGATTGTAACTTCCCACGGGAATAGGACCCTCAAACCCCCTGTATTTGTTATATTTTGTCTTATATAGTAATGTCTCACCGTTGTACTTTTATCTCTGTACTCATGGAGAGCGTTGCAGAATCTGTTGACACTTTATAAATAAATAATAATAATAAATGACATGGCTTGACACATATGGGTGCCAGTCATGGTAATATACAAGTGCAAAGCATACTTTTATGCTGACATATGCTCAGTAGCTCAAAAGCATTTACACGTCTTTTATTAAATTGGCAGTTTGCAAACACGTTCTACAAAAAAATGCATAATCTTTGTATTAAATGTAGTAAATTAATAACTCCAATACCCTAGATAATTATATTTCTACTTTTTTAGCAAATGGGCTACAAATATAAAACTGACAACATTTATGATAATTTGTTCTAAAAAGTTATTTTGGTTTTCAAGATATTATCCCAGTATTACAACGGGTAAAACTTCATTCCTGCATTAGGATCACCTGGAAATGAAAGAATTAAATATACAGCTACTGGGAAAAGAAATATTACTATCAGATAATTAATTAATGGAAGCATTTGCAAATTACATTTCATTTCTCAAAACGATGTGCGTCAGAGCTTTTTATTAGTATTATATCCTTTTTTTCAATATTTTCTATCAAATAATCAGATTTCAATTCACCCATGAACCGCTTAGTTACTTTTGGACAGAAAAAGTAATTGAATGACCAAAGATAAGTATCACTAGCTATTTTTGCACTTTTATATTGAAATAATGGGTAATAATTATATGTCACAAAAAATTAATGAAAACCAGACACAGCTTTTTTATATTTTTTCCACCTTTTACTGCTCCTCTAATAAAATCTACTCTTTTGATATGCTTTTAATTTTCAACTGTTGCATAAAAGGATGCAGGGCTGGAATTTACATTAGGCAGTGCAGGTAATTGGCAACTCCTTTGTCTATATACAAATTGTGTTTATCAGCTGCACGTTTTGTCCCTGCACATCAGGGGCTTGCTTTTCTGCAACTAATGTGCTCCTGACTGCTTTTCTGTTAGTGATATTTTCTGGGACCTCAGCTTCCTGGCCTGCTTGGGCACTAATAATATTGTAGCACAATTCCTACTGTTGGTAAATTAAATCATTTTTCTATCATGAAATGCTACATTCAAATCTGCCTGTTGTAACTGAATGCAATGTAAATAATAAAATAAACCAACATAGAACAATAGCTTATAGGGGGCGCTTCAGAGAATAAGTGAAAGTGTAAGTAAATCAAAATAATTCAAAGGATCAATATATAAATATCAATAAACATAACCGTCCAACCAGTATGAATGTCCATTTTGGAAATTAGCTGCAAAACGTCCAGTAAACAGTAAAAACCTCCAGTCGATAGATCAGACGGACCTCCACAAATTGAAGATAACCAGGCAGTAACTCTCCATGCACACAAAAGTGAAGTCCTGAGAAAAAAATGGTAGAAAGAAGACGCGCCTTATGTGCAGATAAGGCCCCTCTTCTTCCTACCATTTTTTTCTCAGGACTTCAATATAAATATCTGAACAATGTAACAGATGACAATGGAGCATTCTTGCAAGAAGATTAAAGGAGCAGTATACACTTCTAATGTTCTGATCAATCTGGATTAGAAAGAAACATCAGGGGAAATATAATACAGGTAGAAAACCCTTTATCCAAACTGCTTGGGACTGGAGAAGTTTTGGATTTCAGAATACAGGGAGTGCAGAATTATTAGGCAAATGAGTATTTTGACCACATCATCCTTTTTATGCATGTTGTCTTACTCCAAGCTGTATAGGCTCGAAAGCCTACTACCAATTAAGCATATTAGGTGATGTGCATCTCTGTAATGAGAAGGGGTGTGGTCTAATGACATCAACACCCTATATCAGGTGTGCATAATTATTAGGCAACTTCCTTTCCTTTGGCAAAATGGGTCAAAAGAAGGACTTGACAGGCTCAGAAAAGTCAAAAATAGTGAGATATCTTGCAGAGGGATTCAGCACTCTTAAAATTGCAAAGCTTCTGAAGCGTGATCATCGAACAATCAAGCGTTTCATTCAAAATAGTCTACAGGGTCGCAAGAAGCGTGTGGAAAAACCAAGGCGCAAAATAACTGCCCATGAACTGAGAAAAGTCAAGCGTGCAGCTGCCAAGATGCCACTTGCCACCAGTTTGGCCATATTTCAGAGCTGCAACATCACTGGAGTGCCCAAAAGCACAAGGTGTGCAATACTCAGAGACATGGCCAAGGTAAGAAAGGCTGAAAGACGACCACCACTGAACAAGACACACAAGCTGAAACGTCAAGACTGGGCTAAGAAATATCTCAAGACTGATTTTTCTAAGGTTTTATGGACTGATGAAATGAGAGTGAGTCTTGATGGGCCAGATGGATGGGCCCGTGGCTGGATTGGTAAAGGGCAGAGAGCTCCAGTCCGACTCAGACGCCAGCAAGGTGGAGGTGGAGTACTGGTTTGGGCTGGTATCATCAATGATGAGCTTGTGGGGCCTTTTCGGGTTGAGGATGGGGTCAAGCTCAACTCCCAGTCCTACTGCCAGTTTCTGGAAGACACCTTCTTCAAGCAGTGGTACAGGAAGAAGTCTGCATCCTTCAAGAAAAACATGATTTTCATGCAGGACAATGCTCCATCACACGCGTCCAAGTACTCCACAGCGTGGCTGGCAAGAAAGGGTATAAAAGAAGAAAATCTAATGACATGGCCTCCTTGTTCACCTGATCTGAACCCCATTGAGAACCTGTGGTCCATCATCAAATGTGAGATTTACAAGGAGGGAAAACAGTACACCTCTCTGAACAGTGTCTGGGAGGCTGTGGTTGCTGCTGCACGCAATGTTGATGGTGAACAGATCAAAACACTGACAGAATCCATGGATGGCAGGCTTTTGAGTGTCCTTGCAAAGAAAGGTGGCTATATTGGTCACTGATTTGTTTTTGTTTTTGAATGTCAGAAATGTATATTTGTGAATGTTGAGATGTTATATTGGTTTCACTGGTAAAAATAAATAATTGAAATGGGTATATATTTGTTTTTTGTTAAGTTGCCTAATAATTATGCACAGTAATAGTCACCTGCACACACAGATATCCCCCTAAAATAGCTATAACTAAAAACAAACTAAAAACTACTTCCAAAACTATTCAGCTTTGATATTAATGAGTTTTTTGGGTTCATTGAGAACATGGTTGTTGTTCAATAATAAAATTAATCCTCAAAAATACAACTTGCCTAATAATTCTGCACTCCCTGTAGTTTGGAATTTAGAATATTTGCATTTTGAAAATGTGACAGTTTTGTGAGGGGATAGAGCCAAGTGTAAAC
Source organism: Bombina bombina (assembly GCF_027579735.1). Lineage (NCBI taxonomy): Eukaryota > Metazoa > Chordata > Amphibia > Anura > Bombinatoridae > Bombina > Bombina bombina. The sequence continues at coordinate 520,162,481 of NC_069502.1, forward strand.
AACAATATCTTGTCATTTAGGTAATATTTACTTGTCATAATACATTTAAGCTAAAGGTAGTTTTATTTAATTGTTTACTTCTTTTCTATATATAATATGTACCATCGGATAGATAGTACAGTACTGTAATCAGTAAGGTAATATTTGTTGTTTTAAATAAACTATTCATATTGCATTTTAGAACACAAAAAACAAACCAAAGTTACAGAAGATTGTGACTTATAGGACGGGAAAAATAGTAATTTTTGATCATTTTATTTTTAAAAAGATATTCATTATTATTGGATTTCAGAATAAGTTCGGATTTTGGATATGTCCGTTTAAATTTCACATTAAATGACAGCCACTCAAAGTCATAGTATTGTTCAGCCAACTGCTGTGTAACAAACATACAGCTCATAGATATAAAGTAAAAAACATATCACACACATACAGTTAACCTCAGAGGATTAGCTCAAGGAAATGTGAAACTAAAATATAGATGACATTAGAGCCAAGGTAAGGGACTTATTAAAACAGGAGAACTGTATTAGCTTCAGTGAGGATTTAAAGATATTATATCTAAATATACCCTCAAACAACTGAGGGCCAGATTATAAGTGGAAAACGAATTAACGCTTCCGCTTGAGAATTAACTGCAGTACAAGTTGTGCTTTTTGCGCTTGTTGAGTTACCATGGTATTATGAGTTGAAACTCAATGGAGCAAAAAAAGTTAAAAAAAACTTTAAACCCTACTCGCGCAAACCCGATCGCATATTCTCATGTGCGCTAACCTGACATGAAAATATGAATATTTTACTTTCCAATGTTCATCACATACAGGAATATGTTCTATTTATTCATAAATAAATATTTCTATGTATATCTGATGTTTTTTTAGTGCAATAGATTTCTATACATATATATATATATATATATAAAAAGCATAATTATATATAGGTATAGATATATACATATATATATATATAGGAATATCTATTTATAAATATATAGAACACATTCTGCCATTGTGTAGAACATTGGAATGAGGAATATTTACAGTAAATACACAGTATTACACTTTATTAAATATGAATATCGCATAAATATTTTTTTATTACATGTTTTCCTATACTTCAGTGCAATGGGCTCCAATGCATATATATAGTATATAGATACAGTTGTATGCAAAAGTTTAGGCACCCCTGACAATTTCTATGATTTTCATTTATAAATAATTGGGTGTTTGGATCAGCAATTTTATTTTGATCTATCAAATAACTGAAGGACACAGTAATATTTCAGTAGTGAAATGAGGTTTATTGGATTAACAGAAAATTAAATGTGCAATATGCATCAAAATGAAATTAGAGTGGTGCATAAATTTTGGCACCCTTGTCATTTTGTTGATTTGAATACCTGTAACTACCTAGCACTGATTAATTGGAACAATTAGTTTGGCGAACCCCATTAAGCCTTGAACTTCATAGACAGGTGCATCCAATAATTTAGAAAAGGTATTTAAGGTGGCCAATTGCAAGTTGTTGTTCTCTTTGACTCTCCTCTGAAGAGTGGCAACATGGGAGCCTCAAAACAATTCTCAAATTACCTGAAAACAAAGATTATTCAACATTAACATTTAGGGGAAGGCTACAAAAAGCTATTGCAGAGATTTAAGCTGTCAGTGTCCACTGTGAGGAACATAGTGAGGAAATGGAAGACCACAGGCACAGTTCTTGTTAAGGCCAGGAGTAAAATATCGGAAACGCAAAGGATAGTGAGAACGGTCAAAAACAACCCACAGACCACCTCCAAAGACCTACAACATCATCTTGCTGCAGATGGTGTCACTGTGCATCGTTCAACAATTCAGCGAATGGGAGAGTGATGCGGAAGAAGCCTTTTCTGCACACACGCCACAAACAGAGTCGCTTGAGGTATGCAAACGCACATTTGGACAAGCCAGCTTCATTTTGGAAGAAGGTTCTGTGGACTGATGAAACAAAGATTGAGTTATTTGGTCATAACAAGGGGCGTTATGCATGGCGGCAAAAGAACAAAGCATTCCAAGACAAAACTTGCTACAGTAAAATTTGGTGGATGTTCCATCATGCTGTGGGGCTGTGTGGCCAGTGCCGGTACTGGGAATCTTGTTAAAGTTGAGGATCGCATAGATTCCACTCAATATCAGCAGATACTTGAGAATAATGTTGAGTAATTAGTCACAAAGTTAAAGTTACGCCGGAGCTGGATATTTCAACTAGACAACGACCCAAAACACTACTCAAAATCTACTCTGGCATTTATGCAGCGGAACAAGTACAATGTTCTGGAATTGCAATCCCAGTCCCCAGACCTGAATATCATTGAAAATCTGTGGGGTGATTTGAAGCGGGCTGCCCATGCTCGGCAACCATCAAACCTAACTGAACTGGAGATGTTTTACAAGGAGGAATGGTCCAAAATACCTTCATCCAGAATCCAGACACTTATTACAGGCTATAGGAAGCGTGTAGAGGCTGTTATTTCTGCTAAAAAGAGGCTCTACTACTTAAACTCCTCCATGATTAAATAGTACATGCAGTGCTGAAAATTAGGCTACCACCACAGAGCTCAATGGGCCAGTCTAGGATACCAGTAGTGTAGACACAACAAATTATATATCTTCCTCTTCCATAGACACTTCAGCAGCAGTATCTAACTTTAGCAACATTGAATGCTGTACCAATCCGATGATAACTGGCGTATATACACCAGTTTTAAGGCTGATAAATTGTGTTTAACCCCTGCAAAGGTATTAAGCACAAAGTTAAAGTCAGCACCAGAGCAGCAATGTACTACTGGCAGCTAACTAATAGAAGTGCCTTAAAATGAAATCTTAATTATGACTTTCATTTCCCTTTAAATGCATTTACTAAGTGAACTGCTTACAGTGTTGATCGACAAAGCTCATTTGCACAATTTAAATTTACATTATTGTATTTCTTCCACAGGATCATGAAATTCCATGTAGCCAAGAGAAAATTTAAAGAGACATTACGTCCATATGATGTAAAAGATGTAATTGAACAGTATTCTGCAGGCCATCTGGATATGTTGTGCAGAATAAAGAGCCTTCAAACACGGTAAAATTAAAATTGTATAGGTTATTTTATAGCTGCATAGTTTGGTCATTTCTGATGGGGTTGCCATGTTTCTTGGAGACTACTAGGTAACAAAAGTTACGATAAGTAAGTATGCTGCTAGGAGTGATTTTAAATGTTGATTCATTTTAATTTGGATTCCTATAGACCAAGAAATTTTAGTATCACAGGGTTTTATTTATTCATTATTATCAGAAATACCATCTGGGTTGCAACCCTATAGTCTGGCAAAACATTACAAACAACTGAGATTAAGGCTCAAGCAAAAATAATTGATTACATCCAAAACTGGTTCTATTAATAGCTTTGGGCGCCATGTACTAAGAGGCGGGCGGACAGCTTCTTAACTCGCGAAGCTGTCTGCCCGCCTCCGCTACACACGGGCAGCGGATCTATTGATCCGCTTGCCCGTATGTATCATTACACACTCATCGGAGTGTGAAATGCCCGCCCCTTCAATCGCGCGACCAATCACGCGACTGAAGGGGCTGTCAATCACCGAGAGCGAGCGTGCTCTCTGTGATTTTGCTTTGCCACCTAAGAGGTGGCGTAGGGTGTAGGAAGCAGCGGTCTAATGACCGCTGCTTCTTACATTGCGGGAAGCAGGATCGCATATGCGAACCTGCCCCGCAAAGGCTCCGGAGCAGCTTTCGCTGCTTCGTACATGGAGCCCTTTATCTCTAAACATCAATTTAAAGGACCATTATAGTATAAAAATTACATGATCTAGTTTGTTAGAGCATTTCATTTTAATACTAGCTACCCTGAAATACTATGAGGCTGATTTATCATCGGTCTGTCCGATATGATCCGCTCAGCGGATCATGTCCGACAGACATTGATGAATGCTGACAGCATACGCTGTCGGAATTTATTATTGCACAATCAGTTCTTGTGAACTGCTTGTGCAATGACGCCCCCCTGTAAATTTGCAGCCAATCGGCCGCAAGCAGGAGGTGTCAATCAGCCCGATTGTATAGGATCGGGCGGATTGATGTCCGCAGCCTCAGAGCAGGCTGACCAGTTATGGAGCAGCGGTCTTAAGACCGCTGCTTCATAACTGCTGTTTCCGGTGAGCCTAAATGATGATTCAGCCCCATAGTCTGTGATTTATTGCAGATGCTCAGTAAGAGCTGGTGCCCTTTAGAAAGTGTGCAAATAAAAAGATTGTGCGCATTTAGTTCATTGTTTTTTGTTTTTTTTAAGTGTGTGCTCTATCTGAATCATGAAATTTTCGTTTTGACTTTAGTGTTCCTTTAAATTACTTTTTATATTCATTATCATTATTAATATTTTACTGCTGCTTCATAACTGCTGTTTCCGGCGAGCCTGAAGGCTCGCGTGGAAACAGGGGCATCAAGCTCCATTCGGAGCTTGATAATTCGGTCCCTATGTGTTTAACCCAAGCTGTGTGAATGGCTCAGTGGCTGTGTCCTCTTAAGAGCAGAAGTGCTCTGAGGCTCCTGAGCAATACTTTAATTACGCAGTTTAACCCTTTTCGGCCGCCAAGAGGGGGGTGTCAATCAACCCGATCGTATTTGATCGGGTTGAATTGCGGCAATGTCTGTCTGCCTGCTCAGAGCAGGTGGACAGGTTATGGAGCAGCGGTCCTTAGACCGCTGCTTCATAACTGGTGTTTCTGGCGAGCCTGCAGGCTCATCAGAAACACGGGCCCTCAAGCTCCATCTGGAGCTTGATAAATGGGCCCCCATATGTTGACAGGCAAAATAAAGGTCTATATTTAAATGCTGCTCTTTCATACTGGTGATATAACATTTTAAACCGGCTCCAAAATGTCTTCTTACTGTGCAAATGTATCTTAAAATATTGTTTTGATCATAATACTCATCACTTCTTTCCTTAAAGAGAAACTAAACCCAGATTTTTTCTTTCATAATTCAGATAGAGCATGCAATTTTAAGCAACTTTCTAATTTACTCCTATTATTAATTTTTCTTTGTTCACTTGCTATCATTATTTAAAAAGCAAGAATATAAGCTTAGGAACCAGCCAATTTTTGGTTTAGCACCTGGGGTGTGCTTGCTGATTGGTGGCTAAATGTTGCCACCAATCAACAAGAGCTATCCAAGGTACTGAACCAAAAATGGGCCGGCTCCTTAGCTTAGATTCCTGCTTTTGCACTAAAGATAGCAAGAGAACAAAGAAAATTCATAATAGGAGTAAATGATAAAGTTGCATGCTCTATCTGAACCATGAAAGAAAAAAAATGTGTTTTGTATTCCTTTAAGGCTTTAATTATTAAGGTTTTTAATAGGTTTCTCTGTATTGGTTTTATTTTTTTTATAACTTGCTCTAATTTATAAGCCCTCCTTTTAAAGATTTTAGATTATTTTTGAACTTTAAGAGATAATAGTAGTGTTCAGGTTTATAATGTAATAGGCAATGTAATTTGTGCTGCTAAGTGAAATATTATTACTACCCTAGCAGTAAACCTGCAAATGTTGTTCATAATACATTTTGTGATCTACTTCTTCTTAAAGTGAGTTTTTCTTTAAAGTAATCATTTCTTAATCGCAAGAACGTTGCAAACTTCTGTCTAAAGCAGTAGTAGTAACATGAGCATAAGCATATATAATAAGAAACGAAAATAATAATTTCTACAACATAATCTACATTGTATTTTATTTCACAATTTTGTTTATTTTTAACCATAGCGTTGACCAAATTCTTGGAAAAGGCCAAATTACAACAGATAAGAAGAGTCGTGAAAAGAATCTTTCTGAAATTGAGACAGCAGACGATCTCAGTATGCTGGGTCGAGTAGTGAAAGTTGAAAAGCAGGTACAGTATTTTCAGATAATATTTCATACAGAAACATTTTGATAACTGCACATCTATGTAATTTTAAAGAAACATATCATAGTCTTAATACTATCTAATATCTAATATTTTTTTAACAATAATGTGTTTCACTTTTTTGGCTCAACTTTTTCTGAACAATGCAACCAAAATGTCCTTTAGCTATAAAAACATGGATTCAGTCAGTAATTTAGTGGTGAAAGAGTTAACTGCAAAATATAGAGATATTAGAAAAAGGGCTACAAACATATAAAAGATCATTAAAAAAAAAAGCTAGAAAGTGCTAGAAAATTTTATTGTTGTACTATTGCACTGAAGTTAAGTGTACTGTATACTTAAAGGGACACTGAACCAAATTTTTTTTTTCTTTCATGATTCAGATAGAGCATGCAATTTTAAGCAACTTTCTAATTTACTCCTATTATCAATTTTTCTTCATTCTCTTGCTATCTTTATTTGAAAAGCAAGAATGTAAGTTTAGAAGCCGGCCCATTTTTGGTTCACATCCTGGGTTGTCCTTGCTGATTGGACAGCACCAATAAACAAGTGCTGTCCATGGTTCTAAACCAACAATTGTCTGGCTCCTTAGCTTAGATGCCTTCTTTTTCAAATAAAGATAGTAAGAGAATGAAGAAAAAAAATGATAATAGGAGTAAATTAGAAAGTTGCTTAAAATTGCCTGCTCTATCGGAATCACAAAATAAAAAATTTGGGTTCAGTGCCCCTTTAAAGGAACAGTAAACACTAAATACATTTCATGCACCTGCCTCGTTTTTTGGGTGCCGCTATTTTGGAACCTAGGTTTTACTGCAGGTATCTGAAGGACATTTGCTGGACTTCTGCAAACATGCCAGCAATGTAATGCAGTGAAACCTAGATTTCAATATGGTAGCGCCCATGAATAGAGGGAGGTGGGGAATAACCTCAATAATAAGCTTATTAAATGGATTCAGAGTTTAATGTCCATTCAAAGTAATCTCCAGAGTGGCCATGCACTGCCAAGCCTGAGCTGAACATAACCGGTGACTGTTAGCTACGCACATATGCCTGTCGCTCCTGCTTTGTTCACCTAAGGACCAGTAGTGCATTGCAAATCCAGAGCTGACTTTAAAAACATGTTTAGCAAGCAATGGTGCAATGATAAATTTCTCTAAAACATTAGAACATTTTATCATTGCTACTTTATGTTCATGTGTGTTTTTGTTCAAAAGTGTATAATGGACCAAACTTCCAACCTTTATACAATGTTGGGGAAAAATGTTCATATCACTATTTATATTTTATTTCTTAGTGTGGACATTTCAGAATAAGTCAGAGTAAGTCACAATAATGCCTCTTGGTATCTTGCTGAAATGTAACTCCGTACTATGAGTGCATAGTGTAGTTGGCTTAGAAGGTTTGTGTCTTGAGTGCTATATGGGAGCAGTGTCTATCACTGTTATATATTAAAAGGGCATTAAACACATCTTTTTTGTTTACCTTTGTGCTTGTCCCACAGGCAAAAAAAGCTTATTCTGTAACCTACAAGTGATGTAAAATTAAATAACTGGTAAAGGTGATTTTCAGTATTTTAGAAAACCTTGGTTATATATTTTGCTTTTATGCCTCTCTAAGGGCCTGATAAATTATAGTGCAGACTTCACAAGGGCTGAACTCTGAATTCTCTAAGAAAAAGGAGAGATGAGACTGGGCGGCACTATTATTGGTGCAGGAGGTGCAGTGGCACCAGGGCCCAAGTGCTTGGGGGCCCATAGCAGCCAGTCTACACATAGGTGTGTGCAGAATGTGTACACTCCTAATGCAGGGGGGCTTTTAATTAGTGAAGGTTAACGCTTATCTATCAATTTATCTATCTATCTATTTTAAAAATCTTTATACAGAACAGTATGTATGTTATTACAATTGTTTTTTTGTTTTTTTTTATAATCACTTTATTAAGAATCCAACAAACAGAAATTATGTCATTTTGCAAACAGAAATAATAAGAAATGCAAAAAAAATAATATACAATTTCCAGATAAATTCTCAGAGATAGATATTACAAATACCTTTACACCTGGTTTATATCTTGTTTAAATATGCAAAGAAACAAACAACAATTTTTTTCCAATTCAAACCATCATGAGTAATGGATTCTATTTATCCACCTATTCACCTATTAAATAAACCTAAAAAAGAAGAGAGTCTCCTTATTTATACGCAGTGCTCATCAAAGGGGGCACTAAACATCTACCAGTGCGTGCTAACCCCACTGATTCGGCAAGAGAAAAAAAAAAAAAAAAGAGAGGGGGAATATACCAACCGCGGCGAGCCGTTACCTCCCTCCTTGGATATTTATAACCACTGTTGGGGCAGTACCTCCTCCACAACCAACGTGATTAAGAAAAGTGAGGTCCCTAAAGGGGCAATGAACTGAGTCTGAGTTTCGGAAGGCCATGACAAGATTATATTCTTCCACTTATCGAAAAACGATCTAAACTGTTTTTCCGACGCTCGAGCTAAGCCTTGTCTTTCTATTGTCATTTGTAATTTCATATTGCTTATAAATTCTGCTAGCCTAGGGGGATCAGGGGATCTCCACTTCATCTATCACTTCTTTGTCTAAGGTCTTTTTCTAGAAAGAATACATTACACGGGGAAATTTCTACTCTCTCATGCATAAATCTGTTTAACCAGTATTGTACTTTACCCCAAAGGCAATGTTTCAAGTCTGCCATCGCTTGCTTACATTTTGAGCAATTCGCATTTTGCCCTCCCTGCCCCCATTTCCCTATTCTATAAGGTGTAAGATAATAGTTATTCATCAGTTTAAACTGCGATTCTCTCCAGGTCACCAATAGTGTTACTTCCCTGGCCTGCTCGAAGCTCTTTGCAATTTCCTCCGTTTGTATTGTCTCAAAATATCTTAATAGTGTCTCTTTCATCTTATTCAGATGATTTTCTCCCGACACGGCCTGTAACGCCTGATACCAATAAGATAATGCATGCTTCCCTGCCTTATATTGTTTAAGTTCTGACTCAATTCCTGGGTCCCAAACCATTCTATGCCTCTGTAACAAATCTGAAAGAAAACTTCTAACTTGCAAATATGCAAAAAAGTTATTTGCCGGTAAATGGAAGTTCCTTGCTACTTCCTCATATGTTTGTATTATCCCCCTATCCAGTTGCATTATCTGAGCAAAATACGTTATCCCTTTTTGTCTCCAGGTTCTAAATACTGCGTTGTTTGACCCTGATGTAAAATCTGGGGTTCCAATAATTGGCAAATATTTTGATAATTGAAAATCTTGGCCTCTAAGGGCACAGTATTTTTGCCATGCCTGAACAATATTAGCAAATGTAAGCAAATTGCTTATATTGCTTGGTAATCTGCAATATGGGTGGTGCAAAATTGCCTTAAGGTCAAATGGCGCTGTTAAAGCAGACTCTAGTCTGTAATATGTAACGTAATTTGCCTCTAAGATCCAATCTATACCAAATTTGATAAGTGTGACAATATTATAATAGCTAATGTTGGGTAACGCGAGGCCTCCGTATTTTTTACTCTGTGTAAGTTTCTCCAAAGCTAACCTAGGTCTCTTTTTTCCCCATATAAAACTAGTACATGCCTTTTTGTATTTGCCCACATCCTGTTTGGAAATGAATCAAGAACAGTAATTGGGGAAACACTATTGTTTTTATCAGCATTATTTTAGCCGATAAGGATAGATAGTGTATATTCCATCTTTCTAGTTTCTCCTGAAGGTTATTAAAGAATTCACTATAATTTAAATAGTACCAGTCCTTGGGGTTTTTACTCAATTTGATACCTAAATAATTGATATGGCCCACTTCTCTAAATATATGCTGAGTGCAACTACTCCTTGTTTTATTAATCCAGAGTAGCTCCGATTTCTTGGAATTAATTTTATATCCTGAGAATTGGCTGAAGCTCTTAATGATTTCTAGACATTTGGGAATACTTACATTAGTATCTTGTAGGAACAGAACAATGTCGTCTGCATAAAGTGAAATGGTTATCCTCTGGCCTCCCAGCGGAATCCCTTGCATCTCCTGTCTTAGCAGTACTGCCAGTGGTTCAAGAGCAATGTCAAATAATAATGGTGATAACGGGCAACCTTGTCTCGTCCCCCTTTGAAGTGTGATGTAATTTGATAGTTCCTCATTTACTAAGAGTTGAGACCTGGGACTGCTATATATCTTTTTTTATCACATTTACTAGATTCCCATCTATGCCAAATTTATTTAGAGCAGTAAATAGGTGGTCCCATGCAATTGAATCGAATGCCTTTTCTGCATCGATTGTTAAAAGTCCTTTACGCTGTCTTTGTTACAATCTTGACTCCTGTTATAGTAATACTGTAGTCTAACATAACTAGGACCCGTTGAATGTTGTGCACCGGATTTCTTCCAGGAATGAAACCTGTCTGATCCGTATGTATCAGGTTCCCTACTGCTCTTTTTAGTCTGTCGGCTAAAATTTATGTGAAAATCTTATAGTCCTGATTCAGGAGTGAGATGGGACGATATGACCCCATATCCTCCGGGCTTTTGCCTTTTTTATGGATTAGAGATATTATTGAGTCTGTAAAGTATGGTGAATCCAGTTTGCCTTGCATGTAATAACTATTGTATAATCTGGCCAGTGTTCCCGTTACTTCGTCCCTTATCATTTTATAGAATTCCGCCGGGAGGCCATCTGGCCCTGGCGCCTTATTGGCTTTAGTTTTTTCTATCATGTACTTAATTTCTTCTTCTGTAATTTCTTGATTAATTAGTTGAAGAGCTTCTCTAGATATTCTTGGGATATTAATTTTTTGCCAAAATTCAGATTTCTCATTCTCGCTAATTTCCTCCCTAGAGTATAATTTTTGGTAGAACCTAAAAAAAGCCTCCGTATTTCAGAAGATTGTGTGAATGTTTTGGTGCCTTCCTTGATTATGGGAATCATATTCCTTCTTTTCCTAAATTTAACAATTTTTGCTAGGTATTTAGCGGAGATCCCCCGATACCCCTGGCAGTACGCTCTCGTCTTCATGTCTTCCCGTGCCCAACACTCTCTCATATACAACTCTCTCTCGTTTTTCGCTTGCATATACTTCTTCCATGTGTCTGACTTAGGGTTACTAATGTATTTACCGTAACAGTTTTTAAGCTGATTAGCTAATTGTATATCTCTGGGTTTCCACTTACGTTTTCTTTTTATCATATATGTTTTAATCTCCCCTCTTAGGACTGCTTTCCCCGCTTCCCAGAATATTTCTACTTTCGATATATGTGCCTTATTTAATTTATAATAATCTTTCCATTTCTCCGCGAGCCACTTATGAAATTTCTCGTCAAATATCATATATTTGGGGAAAAAATTAGTTCATGTTACTAGCGTTCTTCTTTATCCTTCCATCTACCTTTAAAGTAATTATTGCATGGTCAGAAATTAATATTTCTGCTACTTGTGACTCTAGGTCACTAGAGAGAATATTTTCCTCAACCAAGAACATGTCTATACGCGAACATTTTTTATGTCCTTTTGATTCGCATGAGAAACTACGTTTGTCTGGATGCTGTAGATGCCATGGGGGGTAGTTATCAACGTGTCTACTTTTTCTGCCTTCGCCGGCCCAATACGCCCGCCTAAGCTCGCCTCACATCGCTGCCGCGGACCTGCAAAAATTCGCCTAAGTTATCAAAAAAGCTGTCAAAAATCCGCGCACCAAGTACGGGGCGATGAGCAGCGGACTGTGATAGTTATCACTCATCCGATCTCGCTGCTCTTCGGCTATTTTACAACTTTCTTGCTAGCCTGTCACTAAGCACCTACACTATGCTATACTGTTCTACCCCCTATACCGGCGCCCCCGGAGCCTCCCGCAACTAAAACATAATTTATGCTTACCTGATAAATTCCTTTCTCCTGTAGTGTAGTCAGTCCACGGGTCATCATTACTTATGGGATATTAACTCCTCCCCAACAGGAAGTGCAAGAGGATCACCCAAGCAGAGCTGCTATATAGCTCCTCCTCTCTACGTCACACCCAGTCATTCGACCGAGAACCAAACGAGAAAGGAGAAACTATAGGGTGCAGTGGTGACTGGAGTATAATTTAAAAATTTAGACCTGCCTTAAAAAACAGGGCGGGCCGTGGACTGACTACACTACAGGAGAAAGGAATTTATCAGGTAAGCATAAATTATGTTTTCTCCTGTTAAGTGTAGTCAGTCCACGGGTCATCATTTCTTATGGGATACCAATACCAAAGCTAAGTACACGGATGACGGGAGGGACAGGCAGGATCTCTATACGGAAGGAACCACTGCCTGAAGAACCTTTCTCCCAAAAACAGCCTCCGAAGAAGCAAAAGTGTCAAATTTGTAAAATTTGGAAAAAGTATGAAGAGAAGACCAAGTTGCAGCCTTGCAAATCTGTTCAACAGAGGCCTCGTTCTTAAAGGCCCAAGTGGAAGCCACAGCTCTAGTAGAATGAGCTGTAATCCTTTCAGGAGGTTGCTGTCCAGCAGTCTCATAGGCTAAGCTTATTATGCTACAAAGCCAAAAGGATAGAGAGGTAGCAGATGCTTTTTGACCTCTCCTCTGTCCAGAATAAACGACAAACAGGGAAGAAGTTTGGCGAAAATCTTTAGTTGCCTGTAAATAAAATTTCAGGGCACGGACTACATCTAGAGTGTGCAGAAGTCGTTCCTTCTTTGAAGAAGGGTTAGGACACAATGATGGAACAACAATCTCTTGATTGATATTCTTGTTAGTGACTACCTTAGGTAAGAACCCAGGTTTAGTACGCAGAACTACCTTATCTGAATGAAAAATCAGATACGGAGAATCACAATGTAAGGCTGATAACTCAGAGACTCTACGAGCCGAGGAAATAGCCATTAAAAACAGAACTTTCCAAGATAATAGCTTGATATCAATGGAATGAAGGGGTTCAAACGGAACACCCTGTAAAACGTTAAGAACTAAGTTTAAGCTCCACGGTGGAGCTACAGTCTTAAACACAGGCTTAATTCTAGCCAAAGCCTGACAAAAAGCCTGAACGTCTGGAACTTCTGACAGACGTTTGTGTAGAAGGATGGACAGAGCTGAGATCTGTCCCTTTAAAGAACTTGCAGATAAACCCTTTTCTAAACCTTCTTGTAGAAAAGACAATATCCTAGGAATCCTAACCTTACTCCATGAGTAACCCTTGGATTCGCACCAGTGTAAGTATTTACGCCATATCTTATGGTAAATTTTCCTGGTTACAGGTTTCCTAGCCTGTATTAAGGTATCAATTACTGGCTCCGAAAATCCACGCTTTGATAAAATTAAGCGTTCAATTTCCATGCAGTCAGCTTCAGAGAAATTAGATTTTGATGTTTGAAAGGACCCTGAATTAGAAGGTCCTGTCTCAGAGGCAGAGACCAAGGTGGACAGGATGACATGTCCACTAGATCTGCATACCAGGTCCTGCGTGGCCACGCAGGCGCTATTAGAATCACTGATGCTTTCTCCTGTTTAATCCTGGCAATCAAACGAGGAAGCATCGGGAAGGGTGGAAACACATAAGCCATCCTGAAGGTCCAAGGTGCTGTCAAGGCATCTATCAGGACCGCTGGAGCTTGGCGTTCCGGCGAGACGCCATGAGATCCATATCTGGTTTGCCCCAACGTCGAAGTATTTGGGCAAAGACCTCCGGATGAAGTTCCCACTCCCCCGGATGAAAAGTCTGGCGACTTAGGAAATCCGCCTCCCAGTTCTCCACTCCTGGGATGTGGATCGCTGACAGGTGGCAAGAGTGAGACTCTGCCCAGCGAATTATCTTTGATACTTCCATCATCGCTAAGGAACTCCTTGTCCCTCCCTGATGGTTGATGTAAGCCACAGTCGTGATGTTGTCCGACTGAAACCTGATGAACCTCAGAGTTGCTAACTGAGGCCAAGCCAGAAGGGCATTGAGAACTGCTCTCAATTCCAGAATGTTTATTGGAAGGAGACTCTCCTCTTGAGTCCATGATCCCTGAGCCTTCAGGGAATTCCAGACAGCGCCCCAACCTAGTAGGCTGGCGTCTGTAGTTACAATTGTCCAGTCTGGCCTGCTGAAGGGCATCCCCCTGGACAGATGTGGCCGAGAAAGCCACCATAGAAGAGAATCTCTGGTCTCTTGATCCAGATTCAGCGTAGGGGACAAATCTGAGTAATCCCCATTCCACTGACTTAGCATGCACAATTGCAGCGGTCTGAGGTGCAGGCGTGCAAAAGGAACTATGTCCATTGCCGCTACCATTAAGCCGATTACCTCCATGCATTGAGCCACTGACGGGTGTTGAATGGAATGAAGGGCACGGCAAGCATTTAGAAGCTTTGTTAACCTGTCCTCTGTCAGGTAAATTTTCATTTCTACAGAATCTAAGAAGGGAACTCTTGTGAGTGGTAAGAGAGAACTCTTCTCCTCGTTCACTTTCCACCCATGCGACCTTAGAAATGCCAGTACTAACTCTGTATGAGACTTGGCAGTTTGAAAGCTTGACGCTTGTATCAGAATGTCGTCTAGGTACGGAGCTACCGAAATTCCTCGCGGTCTTAGTACCGCCAGAAGAGAGCCCAGAACCTTTGTAAAGATTCTTGGAGCCGTAGCCAACCCGAAGGGAAGAGCTACAAACTGGTAATGCCTGTCTAGGAAGGCAAACCTTAGATACCGGTAATGCTCTCTGTGAATCGGTATGTGAAGGTAAGCATCCTTTAAATCCACTGTGGTCATGTACTGACCTCTTTGGATCATGGGTAAGATTGTCCGAATAGTTTCCATCTTGAATGATGGAACTCTTAGGAATTTGTTTAGGATCTTTAAATCCAATATTGGTCTGAAGGTTCCCTCTTTTTTGGGAACCACAAACAGATTTGAGTAAAACCCTTGTCCGTGTTCCGACCGCGGAACTGGGTGGATCACTCCCATTAGTAAAAGGTCTTGTACACAGCGTAGAAACGCCTCTTTCTTTATCTGGTTTGTTGACAACCTTGAAAGGTGAAATCTCCCTTGTGGAGGAGAAGCTTTGAAGTCCAGAAGATATCCCTGAGATATGATCTCCAACGCCCAGGGATCCTGGACATCTCTTGCCCAAGCCTGGGCGAAGAGAGAGAGTCTGCCCCCCACTAGATCCGTTTCCGGATCGGGGGCCCTCACTTCATGCTGTCTTAGGGGCAGCAGCAGGTTTTCTGGCCTGCTTGCCCTTGTTCCAGGCCTGGTTAGGTTTCCAGCCTTGTCTGTAGCGAGCAACAGCTCCTTCCTGTTTTGGAGCAGAGGAAGTTGAAGCTGCTCCTGCCTTGAAGTTACGAAAGGCACGAAAATTAGACTGTCTAGCCCTGGGTTTGGCTCTGTCTTGAGGCAGGGCATGGCCTTTACCTCCCGTAATATCAGCGATAATTTCTTTCAAAACCGGGCCCGAATAAAGTCTGCCCCTTGAAAGGTATGTTAAGTAATTTCGATTTAGAAGTTACATCAGCTGACCAGGATTTTAGCCACAGCACTCTGCGTGCCTGAATGGCGAATCCGGAATTCTTAGCCGTAAGTTTAGTTAAATGTACTACTGCATCAGAAATAAATGAATTAGCTAGCTTAAGGGTTTTAAGCTTGTGAGAAATCTCATCTAATGTCGCTGAGTCAAGGGTCTCTTCCAGAGACTCAAACCAAAATGCTGCCGCAGCCGTGACAGGCGCAATGCATGCAAGGGGTTGTAATATAAAACCTTGTTGAACAAACATTTTCTTAAGGTAACCCTCTAACTTTTTATCCATTGGATCTGAAAAGGCACAGCTATCCTCCACCGGGATAGTGGTACGCTTAGCTAAAGTAGAAACTGCTCCCTCCACCTTAGGGACCGTTTGCCATAAGTCCCGTGTGGTGGCGTCTATTGGAAACATTTTTCTGAATATAGGAGGGGGTGAGAAAGGCACACCGGGTCTATCCCACTCCTTAGTAATAATTTCAGTAAGTCTCTTAGGTATAGGAAAATATTTATCCAACCTACACATTTTCTCTGGGATTGCAACTGTGTTACAATCATTCAGAGCCGCTAACACCTCCCCTAGTAATACACGGAGGTTTTCCAGCTTAAACTTAAAATTTGAAATGTCTGAATCCAGTTTATTTGGACCAGATCCGTCACCCGCAGAATGAAGCTCTCCGTCCTCATGCTCTGCAAATTGTGACGCAGTATCAGACATGGCCCTAGCATTATCAGTATACTCTGTTCTCATCCCAGAGTGATCTCGTTTACCTCTAAGTTCTGGTAATTTAGACAAAACTTCAGTCATAACATTAGCCATGTCTTGTAGAGTGATTTGTAATGGCCGCCCTGATGTACTTGGCGTTACAATATCACGCACCTCCTGAGCGGGAGATGCAGGTACTGACACGTGAGGCAAGTTAGTCGGCATAACTTCCCCCTCGTTGTCTGGTGAATGTTGCTTAACATGTACAGATTGACTTTTATTTAAAGTAGCATCAATGCAATTAGTACATAAATTTCTATTGGGCTCCACCTTGGCTTTTGAACATATTGCACAAAGAGATTCCTCTGTGTCAGACATGTTTACACAAACTAGCAATTAGACTAGCAAGCTTGGAAATACTTTTCAACTAAATTTACAAGCAATATGTAAAAACGTTACTGTGCCTTTAAGAAGCACACAAAAACTGTCACAGTTGAATAACAATGAACCGGATTAGTTATAGAAACCAAATTTAGCAAAGGATTGCACTCATTAGCAATGGATGATTAACCCTTAATATCAGAAAAAAACGTATAACAATTTAAAATATAAGCGTTTTTATCACAGTCAAGCACAGTCTCACAGGTCTGCTGTGAGTGATTACCTCCCTCAAAACTAGTTTTGAAGACCCCTGAGCTCTGTGGAGACGTCCTGGATCATGCAGGGAGAAAAAGACAGACTGTGACTGAATTTCTGATGCGTAGTAAAAGCGCCAAAATAGGCCCCTCCCACTCACACTACAACAGTGAGGGAAGCTCAGTAAACTGTTTTAATTTAAAACAAACGACAGCCATGTGGAAAATAAAGCCCAAAACAATTTTCACCAAATACCTCAGATAATTAAACGATTTAACATGCCAGTAAACGTTTAAAATCTAATATATGAAATGTCATTAAAAAGCCTGCTGCTAGTCGCTCACACTGCAAGTTAGGCTAAAAGTTATATGCATACAGTATTTTCCCAGTGAAGTGCCATTCCCCAGAAATACTTAAGTGTAAACATATATACATATCAGCCTGATACCAGTTGCTACTACTGCATTTAAGGCTGTACTTACATTATATCGGTATTAGCAGTATTTTCTCAGTCAATTCCATTCCTTAGAAAATAATATACTGCAACATACCTCTTTGCAGGTGAACCTGCCCGCTGTCCCCTGATCTGAAGTTACCTTACTCCTCAGAATGGCCGAGAACAGCAAACGGATCTTAGTTACGTCCGCTAAGATCATACACAAAAACTCAGGTAGATTCTTCTTCAAATTCTGCCTGAGAAGGAAACAACACACTCCGGTGCCGTTTAAAATAACAAACTTTTGATTGAAGATATAAAAAACTAAGTTTAATCACCACAGTCCTCTCACACATCCTATCTATTAGTTGGGTGCAAGAGAATGACTGGGTGTGACGTAGAGAGGAGGAGCTATATAGCAGCTCTGCTTGGGTGATCCTCTTGCACTTCCTGTTGGGGAGGAGTTAATATCCCATAAGTAATGATGACCCGTGGACTGACTACACTTAACAGGAGAAATAAAGTTACTAACCCCTAAACCGCAACTCCTAGACCCCGCCGCAACTCTTATAAATGTATTAACCCCTAAACCGCCGCTCCTAGACCCCGCCGCAACTCTTATAAATGAATTAACCCCTAAACCGCAGCTCCCGGACACTGCTCCCACCTACATTATACCTAGTAACCCCTATCCTGCCCCCCCTATACCGTCACCTTCAATAATAAAGTTATTAACCCCTATCCTGCTGATCCCGCACCTCGCCGCAACTAAATAAATAGTTTAACACCTAAACCACCACTCCCTGACCCTGCCGCAACCTATATTAAATTTATTAACCCCTATCCTGCCCCCCCTACACCGTCGCCACCTATAATAAATTTATTAACCCCTATCCTGCCCCCCACTACACCGCCGCCACTGTAATAACATTATTAACCCCTAAACCTAAGTCTAACACTAACCCTAACACCCCCCTAACTTAAATATTAATTAAATAAATCTAAATAATATTTCTATTATGAACTAAATTAATCCTATTTAAAACTAAATACTTACCTTTAAAATAAACCCTAATATAGCTACAATATAAATAATAATTACATTGTAGCTATCTTAGGATTTATTTTTATTTTACAGGCATCTTTCAATTTATTTTAACTAGGTACAATAGCTATTAAATAGTTATTAACTATTTAATAGCTATCTAGCTAAAATAAAGAGAAATTTTCCTGTAAAATAAATCCTAACCTAAGTTACAATTAAACCTAACACTACACTATCATTAAATGAATTAAATAAATTAACTACAAATAACTACAATTAAATACAATTACATAAACTAACTAAAGTACAAAAAAAAAAGAAGCTAAGTTACAAAAAATAAAAAAAATAAGTTCCAAACATTTTAAAAATATTACAACAATTTTAAGCTAATTACACATAATCTAAGCCCCCTAATAAAATAACAAAGCCCCCCAAAATAAAAAAATGCCCTACCCTATTCTAAATTAAAAAAGTTCAAAGCTCTTTTACCTTACCAGCCCTTAAAAGGGCCTTTTGTGGGGGCATGCCCCAAAGAATTCAGCTCTTTTGCCTGTAAAAGAAAAATACAACCCCCCCAACATTAAAACCCACCACCCACATACCCCTAATCTAACCCAAACCCCCCTTAAAATAACCTAACACTAATCCCCTGAAGATCATCCTACCTTGAGTCGTCTTCACTCAGCCGAGCAGCGATGGAATCGAAGAGGACATCCGGAGCGGCATAAGTGATCATCCAAGGGGCGCTGAAGAAATCTTCCATCCAATGAAGTGATCCTCCAGTCGGCGCTGAAGAAGTCTTCCATCCGAGTGATGTCATCTTCCAAGAGGCGCTGAAGAAGTCTTCTATCCGGGCGATGTCATCTTCCAAGCGGGGTCTTCAATCTTCATCCTGCCAACGCGGAACATAGAATCCTATCAGCCAATCAGAATTGAAGGGGCGCCATCTTGGATGACGTCCCTTAAAGGAGCCTTCATTCGTCGGTAGTCCGTCGGTAAAGAAGGATGTTCCGTGTCGGCGGGATGAAGATTGAAGACCCCACTTGGAAGATGACATCGCCCGGATAGAAGACTTCTTCAGCGCCTCTTGGAAGATGACATCGCCCGGATGGAAGACTTCTTCAGCGCCGACTGGAGGATCACTTCATCGGATGGAAGATTTCTTCAGCGCCCCTTGGATGATGACTTCTGCCGCTCCGGATCTCCTCTTCGATTCCATCGCTGCTCGGCTGAGTGAAGACGACTAAAGGTAGGATGATCTTCAGGGGATTAGTGTTAGGTTATTTTAAGGGGGGTTTGGGTTAGATTAGGGGTATGTGGGTGGTGGGTTTTAATGTGGGGGGGGTTGGATTTTTCTTTTACAGGCAAAAGAGCTGAATTCTTTGGGGCATGCCCCCACAAAAGGCCCTTTTAAGGGCTGGTAAGGTAAAAGAGTTTTGAACTTTTTTAATTTAGAATAGGGTAGGGCATTTTTTTATTTTGGGGGGCTTTGTTATTTTATTAGGGGGCTTAGATTAGGTGTAATTAGCTTAAAATTGTTGTAATATTTTTAAAATGTTTGTAACTTATTTTTTTTATTTTTTGTAACTTAGCTTTTTTTTTTTTTGTACTTTAGTTAGTTTATGTAATTGTATTTAATTGTAGTTATTTGTAGATAATTTATTTAATTCATTTAATGATAGTGTAGTGTTAGGTTTAATTGTAACTTAGGTTAGGATTTATTTTACAGGTAAATTTCTCTTTATTTTAGCTAGGTAAGCTATTAAATAGTTAATAACTATTTAATAGCTATTGTACCTAGTTAAAATAAATTGAAATTTGCCTGTAAAATAAAAATAAATCCTAAGCTACAATATAATTATTATTTATATTGTAGCTATATTAGGGTTTATTTTAAAGGTAAGTATTTAGTTTTAAATAGGATTAATTTAGTTCATAATAGAAATATTATTTAGATTTATTTAATTAATATTTAAGTTAGGGGGGTGTTAGGGTTAGTGTTAGACTTAGGTTTAGGGGTTAATAAATTTATTACAGTGGTGGCGGTGTAGTGGGGGGCAGGATAGGGGTTAATAAATGTATTATAGGTGGCGACGGTGTAGGGGGGCAGATTAGGGGTTAATAAATTTAATATAGGTTGCGGCAGGGTCCGGGAGCGGCGGTTTAGGGGTTAAACTATTTATTTAGTTGCGGCGAGGTGCGGGATCGGCAGGATAGGGGTTAATAACTTTATTATAGAGGGCGGCGGTATAGGGGGGGCAGGATAGGGGTTACTAGGTATAATGTAGGTGGCGGTGGGCTCCGGGAGCGGCGGTTTAGGGGTTAATACATTTATTATAGTTGCTGCGGGGTCAGGGAGTGGCGGTTTAGGGGTTAATATGTATAGAGTAGCTTGCGGTGGGCTCCGGGAGCGGCGGTTTAGGGGGTAATAACTTTATTTAGTTGCGGCGGTGTAGGGGGGACAGCTTAGTGGTGTTTAGACTCGGGGTACATGTTAGGGTGTTAGGTGTAGACAGCTCCCATAGGAATCAATGGGATATCTGGCAGCAGCGAACATGAACTTTCGCTATGGTCAGACTCCCATTCCTATGGGATCCGCCGCCTCCAGGGTGGCGGTTTGAAAACCAGGTACGCTGGGCCGGAAAAGTGCAGAGCGTACCTGCTGGTTTTTTGATAACTAGCAAAAGTAGTCAGATTGTACCGCACTTGTGTGCGGAACATCTGGAGTGACGTAAGAATCGATCTGTGTTGGATTGAGTCCGGCGGATCAAAGCTTACGTCACTAAATTCTACTTTTGCCAGTCTCTAGCCTTTGATAACTAAGGCGAATCAGCCTCGCCACAAATACGCTGCGGAATTCCAGCGTATTTGAGGTTGACGGCTTGATAACTAGGCCCCCATATATCTTTTAATTTAAGTTTTTTTGCAAATTCTCTTAAAACTTTTGCCACTCTCAGATGCTGTCTATTATCTTTGAAGGGAAATCTATCTAAGTATGGCTGCATCGTTGCATTTAAATCCCTGGCCAAGATTATGCTTTGCCCCAGATAGGGTATTAATTTATTCGTCATTTTTACCCAGAAATCTCTATCTAATCCATTTGGACCATATACATTACAAAGTGTCCATATTCTATGCTCAATTTCTAATTGCACGATAACAAATCTCCCTGCCGGATCTAATTCCTGCTTATTGATTTTATATTATAATTTCTTATTGAGCAATATAGCTACACCGCATTTCCTACTATTGGAGGGGGTCGCTAGAATTTCCGAGATCCAGTTAACCTTTAATTTTACTAACTCCGAGTCCTTTAAATGCAGTTCTTGTAAAAAAATAATATCCGGGTGGTGCCGTTTGAGCAATTTAAAAATATTTTTTCTTTTAATGGGGGAGGTTATACCTCCAACATTCCATGAGGCGAAATTGAACATTTATTATTTAAAAAAGTTTTATTAAAACTTTTTTTTTCTTTTTTTCCCCTCCCTCTCTATCCACTTCCTTCCTCCTACCATTCTACCTTCCTGGGGGTGGGGGGGGAGGGGGTAGGTTTACGGCCGCCCCGGGAGGGGGGAAAAAAGAGAAAAAAAAAAAAGGGGGAAAGAATTTAATGAAAAAGAAATGAGAAGGAAACACCTATATCTATCCATATTACTTCAGAAAAAAAGTCTGTAACAGTTGCAGAACATTTCTTCCTACCGTGTGTCCTTGGACACCTCTATACCTTTCTCTGTGTAATATCTTCCTGCTTCTTCAGCCGAGTTTAGAGAGATATTATCACCTTCCACATTTGTGATTATAATTTTAGCCGGATATCTCATTGTTGCCTTTAATCCTGCTTTTATCAGATTCCAACAGAAAGGTCCCATCAGCTTTCTTTTGGAAGAAGTATCCACAGAGAAATCTTGGAATATGAACACTTGTTTAGTATCTATCTTAAATGCCTTGTTTTTCCTATACTGTCTTAATATGATCACTTTGTCCTGAAAATCGAGATACTTTATCAAAACCATTCTTGGGCGTGTGGACCCGTCTGCATACTTTCTAATACTCCCAATTCTGTGTGCCCTCTCTACTCTCATTTTTTCTGAGGTTATATTCACCCCTAATAAAGATGGTAAAGTGACTGATCCAAATAGCACTAGATCTTCAAACTCCTTGCTTTCAGGTAGTCCAACTATACGTATATTATTCCTACGGGATCTATCCTCTAAGTCCTCAATTTTCAATTGCATTAATTTAATCTTCTCTTCATAGTTCAACCAGTTTACATCATGGGTATTAAATCTATCTTTAAGATCAGAAACTCTTTCCTCTACCTCTGATAATCTGTTGGAAAACGACCTAATTTCTGCTGACAGAATAACAATTTCTTTTTTAATGGAATCGAATTGAGGTAATATTAAATCAGCTAGTTGATTGTTCGATAATTGCTTTTCTGAAATATTTGTGGGAGCCTCCATTGTTCCCTCTGATCCTGTCTCTAACAAAGCCTTTGCTTTTTTATCTCTCTTTGTTGGCATGGCTGGGGACCTTGTCTTGAGATTGGGTATATATTTTTCCATATATGTGACTAAGTGCAATAGTGTTAAGCCAAAAAAAAAATTTGAAAAATTGGACTGCTCGTGCGCAGTGTGTGTCGCCGCTAATAGTGCTCTAAGTGCGGTTAATCCTTAAGAATAAGGACTACCCCCAAAAAGTGCTTTCAATTTATGTCGGACGATGTCCGGAAAAAGTGTAATAGTGTAAAAGTAGGATTGTAAGTGAAATAAATGTTTCTACCTCTGGCTGTGTGCGCCAATTTGTGTAACATGGCCCCTTAATGTGTACCCCCTAACCCAGCTTGGTGTACCAACCCAATGATCAAGAAGTAATAGAGATAATCCTCTAATCAAGACCCCCCTGACTCGTTTTGCAATCTTAGAGACCTGATAATGCAACCTGTCACAATGTATTGAGCCTTAACTTGTGCTGTATCACATACAGCTATTGCAGTCTTTAAATCAGAAATATATTAGAGTGCTCTAACGCTGCCTTTTACCAGGAACTTGTTTAACTTGGAGTTTTAACCTAGTAGACTTTTGCTACAATTCCTGGGAATCTGGGTATGTAAGGGTTTTTCCCCTCTACCCACTGCCAGTAGAACAACAACAAAGAAAATGTACTAATGCTGTAACCTTTTATAACTTTAAGTAGCAGTTACCCTTCTTTGACTTGCAAAAGAGTTACACTTTCTGTGTTTATCTTAGGATTCTTCTAGCCTAATACCTTCATAATGAAAAAAGCTGCTTATGTCTAATACAGTTTCTTGAAATGTTTTTTAAACTATAGGCGTTACTCAACCTTTTATACCTTTTGTAAAGATTTTTACTGCCACTCTGTCAGCAGAGTGTCACAGATGCTTTATACTGATTACCCAAAGTAGTGCCTGTTCATATACACACACACTGCTTTCTTAAATTAGGGCTCAATTAACCCCTTGCAACCTTTCCAGTGGAATTATATATATGGAAAAGTTCTAGATTCAAGCGTCCAGCAATATGCACTAACGCTGCCTTTTACCAGGTTTTTGCTTGGCTTAGGTTATAACCTAGTAGACTTTTACCACAATTCCTGGCAATTTATAACATTCTTTCTTAAGACTTTTAGCTAGCAGTTACCCTTCTTTATCATGCAAATTAAATACACATTCTATGTTTATATTAAAATTCTTCTGACCTAATAACCAAAAGAGCAATGTTATATGTACATACTTGCTGATATCTTTAGTTAAAATTCTGTTAATTTTTTACTATAATTCCAGAGAAAGAACAAAAACTCTTCATTTGAGTAACCTATTATTACCAGTTATCTGGTTAGCAATTATCCTTGACTGGACAACCCTAATGCAATGTTAATAAACCACCTCCTTTAGCCTTTATGTTAAGAAAGAAAAACAGCTTGTATCTAAACAGTTTCTAAGAAGAAAAAAAAAATGTATTTTTAATCTATAGGTGTTACTTAACCTCTGTACCTTTGCAGAAATTTCTACTGCCAATATATCAACAATATGTCACCGAAGCTTTAAACAGATTACCCACAGTAGTATCCTTTCTTATACACACACCTTACTGCCTTTAAATTGAGGCTCAATTAGCCCTAATATGGTGAAATATATGGAAAATTTATATATACAGGCGTCTAACATTATATTAAACTTAACAAAAGTTCATCACTTCAGTCTTTAACAGTAGGCAATTTCCCAAAGCAAAAAAAAAAAAAAAAAAAGATTATGCATGAAATCTATTCATGTTCCTGCTTCTTTTATCTTATAGTGTCAGCTGGCTTAGACTTTAAATACACTGCACCCAATCATCCATGTTGATTGACTTATCCTGTTCCTGGATTGTCCAGTTGCTTATAGAATGTCAACGTCTTATGTTTTGCTTCATGTTGTTAGGCCTACCACCAACAGGGAAAAACAAGGGGAGCAGACCCCAATACTCCTCTGATATAGCCTTAGATTATGCCTTCTCCCTTGTATCTCCTCTTTTATATGGGACAAGCGTATAGAGACAAAATCTCTCAAAAAGGTGTAGAAAAAATAAAAGTCAGTTTTTTTTATTCCTTTTTGCCTTTTACATGGAGTGAACAAAACAGCCTTAAACCACACCTTTAACTTATGTAGGTGTATCCAGCTTACAATCTTCCATTGCCTTTCTGTTTGGGCCTGTTTGTGGGGTGTTTAAATATACAGAGCACAGGTCCGTGCTAGAAACTCTGTCAACCATGTATCTAAGCCCCTTATGACTCGTTTTGTCTGTTTGTGAGACTGAGTGTAAAGATCTTTTCCTCTTTCCCTGCTCCCCTCCCTTAGGAGTTACAGTTAGGGTACGAGGCTTAACTCAGCTTTCTGCTTTATTTAGTGTGTGAGTGTCCCTCTTCCCCTTAGGCCGGTATTAGGGCCGAAATAATTTAAGCCAGATATACAATAGGTGAAAAACAACTGTCCTCCTGCAGACACACACAGCAGTCTATACACACAGGTTCGTACTTTATGCACTCAGTGTCTTTGTAATACTTGCATTTGCCACCGCATGACCACGACCACCTCGGCTGCTGCTCCTTCCTAACCTCGGGTCCAAGCGTGACACCTCCCGTCTGTCTCCGGGTGAGGGGGGCAGCAAAACTTTCTTGCAGCTGTTGTTGGCTTCAGCCTCTGTCGGGTCTGCCTATGGAAGCAACATCCGGTCTCGATCGGAGCTCCGACACTACTCTGGTTGCTCCTCAGTGCCTGACCTGCTGTGTGTGTCTCGCGGCCAGTACCATCCGGCCTGTATTGGCTGTAGTAGGCTTCCGTCTGGGGATGGTACGTCCTCCCCAAGCAGGGCTCTCACCCCCGGCAATATGAGCCTTTGTTATCGGGGTGTTGTGAATACCAGCTCCCTCTCACAGAGCTGACAGAGTGCGTGTATCTTCAGCGTGCTCCTCCCACCGGAAGCCTCTTTCAAATCTTACTTGTATTACAATTGTTAATGAATTACCTTTGGGGGACTCAAAACATGTTGCACGAAGGCCCTCTGTTGAGTTTTCTTACATTTACAGTTTCTGCTTTGTATTTTATACTAATTTATACTTCAGATTAGTCCCTTTCAGTTTTATTACATTTAAGCATTGCACTTTCTATTTTGTATTTTAATGCATTTAGATTTAGACAGTGATTTTACAATGAACGTTTCTGTGTTACTTTAACAAATTAGGATCATATTTTGTATATTTCTTTGTGTTTTTTTTACAAATTAGATTGCACTTTGTATTTATGTGTAAAATACATCTGACTGTTTCCGAAAGTAGGGGGGGGGGGGGGCAGGGAAGTTCCTTGGGCTGAACAGGGTAGTTTTCAGGGGTGTAACAGGAACACTTTTAACCACAGTCTTCTAGGGCATAAATGCAGCACAGGACAGTCCACTGTAGTTTAAAAGGCTTTTATTTTTCACAGCAACAACAGGCAGTTCAGTTTCAAAACAGGGCAATCCTTCCTCTGCAGCAATGTTAAGTACTTTTTTGTAAATAGCAGTACTTTCAAGCATGTCCCAGCACTTCACAGCATTTCACAAGTGCTTTGTCAAAATAATTTAATTTTCATTTCACAGAAACAAAAGTCTTTAACACACACACTAGCTCCTCTAGCTGGGTAACTCTCTCTACTAGGCCTGTCAGGCTTCTATTTAAACCCTCACAGCTTCTAATTAACCACATATGTGATTAGCTGCTTAATCAAAACAACCTGAACTGGACAGCTTAACAGCTGTCTGGGATAATGGCCCACCCTCTCTCCAATTGTCCCAAACCCCAGGGACTCAGAACACAGTTTACCAACTGCATAACCAAATACACACACTCTCTCCCTGGCATTTTAACGGAAATGAGAAATAGCATGTACAATGCTTGGTCTTACATATCTTCCATTTATAACCAGGCCTTGCTTTCTGTCACAGGGAGTATGTCTGAAGTTCTGTCAAATTATCATGATATTCTCTAAACATTTTACTCCAACAGGTCTCACTGAATTATCTCACCAGCTGTATGCAGGTGGTTAACTGACAGAAAAGTAATGTGTTCCAAACTAGAGTCATGTGCAAGTTAACTTGTAGTGAAAATATTTCTGTTTAATTTATATTTGCTGAAAACTGAGGGACAGATTACAAATGGAGCGGTAATTATCGTTCATGCTCGAGCTAACTCTACTAGAATAAAAAATTTTTGCACGTGATGGATAACGGACATATTTACAAATTGAAAGTAAAAGGTTTTCACTTACGCGCTAACTTGACGCTAGCAAAAAGCCAAAGTTTCAATATAGCGATAGCGTTAATGTATTCGGCCGTAGAGGCTGATTTATTAAGCAGTCAATGCTGCTTGTTCCGCGCAAGCCTTCCGGCTCGCCAGAATCAGGAGTTTCTCGTCCGTCACCTCTGAGGCAGTGCACAGCAATCATCCTGATCTGATGTGATCGGGATGATTGAAAACCCCTGCTTGCGGCCAGCGAATGTGCAGAGAGCAGCATTGCACAACCATTTCACCAGCGTACCCTGTCGGCATTTAGCGATGTCAGGCGGACATGTCCGACATTTAATAAATCACCCCATTGACTTCAATGGAGTGGGAAAAGTGAAAAACAAACCTACTCATGATAACCCAACATAAAATATTAATATTTCACATTCCATTGTTCTTCATATAGCAGAATATGTTCTATTTATTCATAAATACATGTTAATATATATAAGGGTGGGGACCCAGCTTCAAATAAAATCTTCCAGTATTTCTTGGAGTATGATAGATATTTTCTTCCCTTGATCTTTGCTTTTCCTCCAGTGTTTCCTGGGTTATGGTAGGTCCTCTCGTTTTTCCAAACGTTTCCACATAGTATATATAGATAACTATTTACTACCCATTAAAGTTATTATTCATAACATGCAGGAAAATAAAACACAACCACGATTAAAGCGTTTACCCTTCGTATTGTCATCTGTAATACGAAGGGTAAACTGGGTAGTAAAAAGTTATCTATATATACTACATGGAAACGTTTGGAAAAACGAGAGAACCTACCATACCCCAGGAAACACTGGAGGAAAAGCAAAGATCAAGGGAAGAAAATATCTATCATACTTCAAGAAATACTGGAAGAATTTAAAGGCCTCTTCAGAGGAAAACTGAGAAAAGCTGGGTCGTAAGGGAAGATAAATCATCCACTATTCAGACATATTTGGATCCTTAAAGGGACGGTCCTTAAGTACCCCACTCCTGTGCCTTTTACTTACCTCATACGATTGAGGTAACATCTTGTGAGTAGTCACTGCATAAATTCTCCTTTTGGATAAATATATTTTACACCCACGAGGTGTAATGAATATATTCACCACTGTGTTTTAATATAATTTATGAACTGCATTTATGTAAACTATTACAGAATGTTATTTTGAATTGCACTTAACTATATATCATACATATGTACCCATCTTTATCTGCACTTTAGACATAGTGTCAATATCAATTGACGATTGTTGTACATATATACATATATTTTTTTCTTTGTATATATAACTATATATTTTAGACATGTATCTGTAAATTACCTCCTTTCAGGATTAGCGCTATTGAATACCCTCTCTCTTTGTTCTCTTTATACACACACACACACACATATATATATATGTGTATGTATATATATATATATATATATATATATATATATATATATATATATATAGATAGATAGATAGATAGATAGATAGATAGATAGATAGATAGATATAGATATACATAGGAATAATGATTTAAAAATACAAAAAAATATTCCCCTATGTGAAGAACATTGGAATGTGAAATATTTAAAGTTCATACATAGTTAAACACTTTATTAAAGAAAGAATAATGCATAAATATAATTTGTATATGTTTTAGCTAGTTAACTGCAAAGGGCTTCAATGCACTTTTATATATGTCTAGATATGTATACATATGCATGTATGTATCACATATATATATATATATATATAGATATATATATTTTATAATACAAAGTACATTATATTGCATGTGAAGAATTTAAGAGTGTAAAATATGCGTTTTGTGTATCGCATTTCTCAATTTAGATCTTAACGTGATCGTGTTAAGATCTAAATTGAGAAACGTGATGCGCAAAAGGCATATTTTACATTCCTATGTTCTTCACATAGAAAAATAATGTACTTTTTATTATTAAACATATATATATGTCTATATATATCGGATACATAAATATATATGTACACACACACACATATATATATATATATATATATACATATACATCTTAAGGCATATATGTATGTATATCTAAGTTAAAGCCCTCTATGTTAAAAACCTCATATCTTTAAGCTCTTATAACTTTTTATTTTTATTGCAATATTTTAAAAAAATAAAAATAATTGTTATCAGTTTTATTATGAGTGTAACTGTACTTTTAAAATGTAATTTTGATGGTTTTGTTCAACTTTTTAATCTAACAGTTAACCAGAGCTCTGAGGTTGCAATAACCCGACGCGTTAAATTTAATTGGGCTCGAGTGAATGAGTTTACTTTCAACTTATAATAGGCTTCCTACTTCAGGCGCGCGCAAACATCCGCGATAAACCCGTGGGGTCCATACAGGCTTTTAGTGTTTTGTATTGCCCGAATAGAAATTAAAGCACATATTTTACCTGTGAGCACCTGTCTATACAGGCAAAATGTACATATATTTATATATATTTTTTTAAAGGAAGTTGTCTACTATACAGAAGAAAATATTTGGGGTCCGTACACGTTTCAGATTTTTTTGTTTGTTTGTGTGTCACTAAAGAACTCCTTTCCCATTAAAACCCCTTTTAATGAGACCTTTTTTATTTTATTTTTTTTGGAGGTACTGGGGTTTATCAAGATCACCACCATTTGAACAAGCACACAATTTTCTTTCAAATTAGAGGCATTTTGATCATCTGTAGCTGCTAAGGGAGCTGAGATCGATGTGTTTAAATCACTCCCCACATCCAGCTCCCTTGCAGCAACACTAACTAACCTTTGTGACATCACCGATTGTCTGTGGCAACATCACCAGCACTCCTATTAAAGGCTTGGCAGTGCCTCCCACTGACTAGGCCATCAAGAATGCCCGGTCTTTAGTGCAAGGGATCGTTAAAAACAGCATCTGATTGGCAATCTCCCTGCATTACAAGAACAGCTCAACATGGATTGAACTGGTTAAAAAGTTTTTACACCAAATCTGCAAGATTCCACCCTCATATATTAAGAAAGATATTTCAAAATGGGTAACTTTACATCAACTTGTTGGCCAAAAAAATGACTTAAAGGGATATGAAGTTTCATTATTCAGATAGAGCATGCGATTGTCAAAAACTTTCTAATTTACTTCTATTATCAATTAGCAGTTTTGCAAGAATGTTATCCATTTGAAAGAGCACAAAATGGCAGCACTATATCCTGCCATGTAGTGCTCCAAATGCCTACCTAGGTATCTCTTTTAAATGGTATGCTTTAAGATTATATTATATATTATAATAACCTGTATAGGATCTAGGCCCATATCCTATGTTAGTTTAATGACAATGCTGTAATTTTTTAAAATTTCCACAATCACAATTCTATATTACATTCTGACTTGATTACAAGATTATCCTGAAATAGTATTTACGGTTCCTATTAGAACTGGGAAATATCCGTGTATTTAAATGGGTAATAGAATCAGAAATATCAAAGGTGACATTATGATAGATCCGGAGCCACCTTTTTTCAGGAACACTATTTATCTCCCTCTTATTATTTCTTTCTTATTATGTCTTGCATATTCCCTAGTTTCCCATATTGTCTGTATTACCATTTTCGTCTTACTTCCCTCTGCACTGCTTGTTATACATAGAATTTATAATCTATTATCTCTCAATTTCCCTTAGGTAACCTATAATAAGCTTTTATTCTCTTGTCAATGCATTTTCACTATGTAATCAATCATTCAGTTGTTTTTATTTTCGCTTTATGTCCTTGATTTCTCCCAATACTCCAAATAAATTACTTGCTAGTTAAATCTTGCTAATGGGTAATTCACCACTTTTTTAAAAAAAAAAAAAAAATTGGCACAAAACACAACTGAAAAGCTGGGCTACCTCCTGAGGGTCATCTACGGGTCTTATGACAATTGGACTGATTTTTAAACTGCAATATACAGGAAAAAAAATATTCAGTCTTCCAGTGCTCCAGACTCAGGGCCCACTTTTCTAAAGCTCTCTGGTATGAGGAGATTCTATAAAAAGCCTCATAAGTACTACAAGGCCCTTCAGTAAAAGGCACCAATTTTCTTAATGCTAGCATCTTTCTGAGATTTGGGCCTTATGCTGCTCTTTTGCCTGGTCCACTCTGAAACCACTGAGTAAATTTGTTGAAAATATCAATAAGCATTATAGAGCATCCTTCCTGGGTGTTCTCTGTTTCCTTCCATGTCCATACAACTAGTAGTTCTTCTATTAACATACACTTAGGGGTAGATTTACCAAAAGGTTGAGCGAACGTGATTCGTTGTAGCGAATCATGTCCGCTCGACCTCGCTAAATGCCGACAACATTCGGTGTCAGCATTTAACATTGCACAAGCTGCTTTTTAACTTCCATTTCTGGTGGACCAGAAACGATTGGGCGTTGAAGTAGCATTCGCTGCTTAATAAGCGGATTATGCTTTTTAGCCAAAACGAAAGAGAGGTCGGCGAAGCCTTTTGGCCTCTCCTCTGTCCAGAGTAGACAACAAACAAAGCAGATGTTTGACGAAAATCTTTAGTAGCTTGTAAATAATACTTTAAAGCACGAACCACGTCAAGATTGTGCAATAGACGTTCCTTCTTTGAAGAAGGATTAGGACACAATGATGGAACAACAATCTCCTGATTGATATTCTTATTAGATACCACCTTAGGTAAAAACCCAGGTTTGGTACGCAGAACTACCTTATCTGCATGGAAGATCAGATAAGGAGAATCACATTGTAAGGCAGATAACTCTGAAAATCTACGAGCCGAGGAAATAGCTACCAAAAAAAGAACTTTCCAAGATAAAAGTTTGATATCTATGGAATGAAGAGGTTCAAACGGAACCCCTTGAAGAACTTTAAGAACCAAATTTAAGCTCCATGGCGGAGCAACAGGTTTAAACACAGGCTTGATTCTAACTAAAGCCTGACAGAATGCCTGAACGTCTGGAACATCCACCAGACGCTTGTGCAAAAGAATAGACAGAGCAGAAATCTGTCCCTTTAAGGAACTAGCTGACAATCCTTTTTCCAATCCTTCTTGGAGAAAAGATAATATCCTGGGAATCCTGACTCTACTCCATGAGTAACCCTTGGATTCACACCAATAAAGATATTTACGCCATATCTTATGATAGATTTTCCTGGTGACAGGCTTTCGTGCCTGAATTAAGGTATCAATGACTGACTCGGAGAAGCCACACTTTGATAAAATCAAGCGTTCAATCTCCAGGCAGTCAGTCTCAGAGAAATTAGATTTGGATGGTTGAAAGGACCCTGAAGTAGAAGGTCCTGTCTCAGCGGCAGAGTCCATGGTGGAAAGGATGACATGTCCACCAGATCTGCATACCAAGTCCTGCGTGGCCACGCAGGCGCTATCAAGATCACCGATGCGCTCTCCTGCTTGATTTTGGCAATCAAACGAGGGAGCAGAGGAAATGGTGGAAACACATAAGCCAGGTTGAAAGACCAAGGTGCTTCTAGAGCATCTATCAGCGTTGCCTTGGGATCCCTGGACCTGGATCTGTAACAAGGAAGTTTGGCGAGACGCCATGAGATCCAGTTCTGGTTTGCCCCAACGATGAATCAATTGTGCAAACACCTCCGGATGGAGTTCCCACTCCCCCGGATGAAAAGTCTGACGACTTAGAAAATCCGCCTCCCAGTTCTCTACACCTGGGATATGGATAGCTGATAGGTGGCAAGAGTGAATCTCTGCCCAGCGAATTATCTTGGAGACTTCTAACATCGCTAGGGAACTCCTTGTTCCCCCTTGATAATTGATGTAAGCCACAGTCGTGATGTTGTCCGACTGAAATCAGATGAACCTCATTGTCGCTAGCTGAGGCCAAGCCTGAAGAGCATTGAATATCGCTCTTAGTTCCAGAATGTTTATTGGAAGGAGTGTCTCCTCCTGAGTCCACGATCCCAGAGCCTTCAGGGAGTTCCAGACTGCCTCCCAGCCTAGACGGCTGGCATCTGTCGTTAAAATTGTCCAATCTGGCCTGCAAAAGGTCATACCTTTGGACAGATGGGCCCGAGATAGCCACCAGAGAAGAGAATCCCTGGTCTCTTGATCCAGATTTAGTAGAGGGGACAAATCTGTGTAATTCCCATTCCACTGACTGAGCATGCAGAGTTGCAGCGGTCTGAGATGTAGGCATGAAAACGGCACTATGTCCATTGCCGCTACCATTAAGCCGATTACTTCCATACACTGAGCCACCGAAGGGCGAGAAGTGGAATAAAGAACACGGCAGGAATTTAGAAGTTTTGATAACCTGGACTCTGTCAGGTAAATCCTCATTTCTACAGAATCTATTAGAGTTACCAGAAAAGAGACTCTTGTGAGAGGGGATAGAGAACTCTTTTCTTCGTTCACCTTCCACCCATGTGAATTCAGAAATGCCAGGACTATGTCCGTGTGAGACTTGGCAATTTGGAAATTTGACGCCTGTATAAGAATGTCATCTAAATAAGGGGCCACTGCTATGCCCCGTGGTCTTAGGACTGCGAGAAGTGACCCCAGAACCTTCGTAAAGATTCTTGGGGCTGTAGCTAACCCAAAGGAAAGAGCTACAAACTGGTAATGCCTGTCTAGGAAGGCAAACCTGAGAAACCGATGATGATCTTTGTGTATCGGAATGTGAAGATAAGCATCCTTTAAATCCACTGTAGTCATGTATTGACCCTCCTGGATCATAGGTAGGATGGTACGAATAGTCTCCATCTTGAATGATGGGACTCTGAGGAATTCGTTTAAGATCTTGAGATCTAAAATTAGTCTGAAGGATCCCTCTTTTTTGGGAACCACAAACAGATTTGAGTAAAAACCCTGTTCCTGTTCCTCCTTTGGAACTGGATGGATCACTCCCATAACTAGGAGGTCTTGAACACAGTGTAAGAATGCCTCCCTCTTTATCTGGTTTGCAGATAACTGTGAAAGGTGAAATCTCCCTTTTGGAGGAGAAGCTCTGAAGTCCAGAAGATATCCCTGGGATACAATTTCCAACGCCCAGGGATCCTGGACATCTCTTGGCCAAGCCTGGGCGAAGAGTTAAAGTCTGCCCCCTACTAGATCCGTTACTGGATAGGGGGCTGATCCTTCATGCTGTCTTAGAGGCAGCAGCAGGCTTTTTGGCCTGCTTACCTTTGTTCCAGGTCTGGTTAGCTCTCCAGACCGACTTGGACTGGGCAAAAGTTCCCTCTTGTTTTGCATTAGAGGAAGTTGATGCCGCACTCGCCTTGAAGTTTCGAAAGGCACGAAAATTAGTCTGTTTGGCCCTTGATTTGGACCTATCCTGAGGAAGGGCATGACCTTTTCCTCCAGTGATATCAGAAATGATCTCCTTCAAACCAGGCCCGAATAGGGTTTGCCCCTTGAAGGGAATGTTAAGCAGCTTAGACTTTGAAGTAACGTCAGCTGACCATGATTTAAGCCATAGCGCCCTGCGCGCCTGAATAGCAAAACCAGAATTCTTTGCCGTTAGTTTAGTCAAATGAACAATGGCATCAGAAACAAAAGAATTGGTTAGCTTAAGTGCCCTAAGCTTGTCAAGTATGTCATCCAATGGGGTCTCTACCTGTAAAGCCTCTTCCAGAGAATCAAACCAGAAAGCCGCAGCAGCAGTGACTGGGGCAATGCATGCAAGGGGCTGTAGAATAAAACCTTGTTGAATAAACATTTTCTTAAGGTAACCCTCTAACGTTTTATCCATTGGATCTGAGAAAGCACAACTGTCCTCGACAGGGATAGTAGTATGCTTAGCTAGGGTAGAAACTGCTCCCTCCACCTTAGGGACTGTCTGCCATAAGTCCCGTGTGGTGGCATCTATTGGAAACATTTTCTTAAAAAACAGAATTTATGCTTACCTGATAAATTACTTTCTCCAACGGTGTGTCCGGTCCACGGCGTCATCCTTACTTGTGGGATATTCTCTTCCCCAACAGGAAATGGCAAAGAGTCCCAGCAAAGCTGGTCACATGATCCCTCCTAGGCTCCGCCCACCCCAGTCATTCGACCGACGGACAGGAGGAAATATATATAGGAGAAACCATATGATACCGTGGTGACTGTAGTTAGAGAAAATAATTCATCAGACCTGATTAAAAAACCAGGGCGGGCCGTGGACCGGACACACCGTTGGAGAAAGTAATTTATCAGGTAAGCATAAATTCTGTTTTCTCCAACTTTGGTGTGTCCGGTCCACGGCGTCATCCTTACTTGTGGGAACCAATACCAAAGCTTTAGGACACGGATGAAGGGAGGGAGCAAATCAGGTCACCTAAATGGAAGGCACCACGGCTTGCAAAACCTTTCTCCCAAAAATAGCCTCAGAAGAAGCAAAAGTATCAAATTTGTAAAATTTGGCAAAAGTGTGCAGTGAAGACCAAGTCGCTGCCTTACATATCTGGTCAACAGAAGCCTCGTTCTTGAAGGCCCATGTGGAAGCCACAGCCCTAGTGGAGTGAGCTGTGATTCTTTCAGGAGGCTGCCGTCCGGCAGTCTCATAAGCCAATCGGATAATGCTTTTAAGCCAAAAGTAAAGAGAGGTAGAAGTCGCTTTTTGACCTCTCCTTTTACCAGAATAAACAACAAACAAGGAAGATGTTTGTCTGAAATCTTTAGTAGCCTCTAAATAGAATTTTAGAGCACGGACTACGTCCAAATTGTGTAACAAACGTTCCTTCTTTGAAACTGGATTCGGACACAAAGAAGGTACAACTATCTCCTGGTTAATATTTTTGTTGGAAACAACTTTCGGAAGAAAACCAGGCTTAGTACGCAAAACCACCTTATCTGCATGGAACACCAGATAGGGCGGAGAACACTGCAGAGCAGATAACTCTGAAACTCTTCTAGCAGAAGAAATTGCAACCAAAAACAAAACTTTCCAAGATAATAACTTAATATCTACGGAATGTAAGGGTTCAAACGGAACCCCTTGAAGAACTGAAAGAACTAGATTTAGACTCCAGGGAGGAGTCAAAGGTCTGTAAACAGGCTTGATCCTAACCAGAGCCTGAACAAATGCTTGAACATCTGGCACAGCTGCCAGTCTTTTGTGAAGTAAAACAGATAAAGCAGAGATCTGTCCCTTCAGAGAACTTGCAGATAATCCTTTCTCCAAACCTTCTTGTAGAAAGGATAGAATCTTAGGAATTTTTATCTTGTTCCATGGGAATCCTTTAGATTCACACCAACAGATATATTTTTTCCATATTTTATGGTAAATTTTTCTAGTTACAGGCTTTCTAGCCTGAATCAGAGTATCTATTACAGAATCTGAAAACCCACGCTTTGATAAAATCAAGCGTTCAATCTCCAAGCCGTCAGTTGGAGGGAAACCAGATTCGGATGTTCGAATGGACCCTGAACAAGAAGGTCCTGTCTCAAAGGTAGCTTCCATGGTGGAGCCGATGACATATTCACCAGGTCTGCATACCAAGTCCTGCGTGGCCACGCAGGAGCTATCAAGATCACAGAGGCCCTCTCCTGATTGATCCTGGCTACCAGCCTGGGGATGAGAGGAAACGGTGGGAATACATAAGCTAGGTTGAAGGTCCAAGGTGCTACTAGTGCATCTACTAGGGTCGCCTTGGGATCCCTGGATCTGGACCCGTAGCAAGGAACCTTGAAGTTCTGACGAGACGCCATCAGATCCATGTCTGGAATGCCCCATAATTGAGTTATTTGGGCAAAGATTTCCGGTTGGAGTTCCCACTCCCCCGGATGGAATGTCTGACGACTCAGAAAATCCGCTTCCCAATTTTCCACTCCTGGGATGTGGATCGCAGACAAGTGGCAGGAGTGATCCTCCGCCCATTGAATTATCTTGGTCACTTCTTTCATCGCCAGGGAAGTCCTTGTTCCCCCCTGATGATTGATATATGCAACGGTCGTCATGTTGTCTGACTGAAACCTTATGAATTTGGCCTTTGCTAGTTGAGGCCAAGCTCTGAGAGCATTGAATATCGCTCTCAGTTCCAGAATGTTTATCGGGAGAAGAGACTCTTCCCGAGACCATAGACCCTGAGCTTTCAGGGATTCCCAGACCGCGCCCCAGCCCACTAGGCTGGCGTCGGTTGTGACAATGACCCACTCTGGTCTGCGGAAGCTCATTCCCTGTGACAGAGTGAATCTCTGGTCTTTTGATCTACTTGAATCGTCGGAGACAAGTCTGTATAATCCCCATTCCACTGTCTGAGCATGCACAGTTGTAATGGTCTTAGATGAATTCGTGCAAAAGGAACTATGTCCATTGTTGCAACCATCAATCCTATTACTTCCATGCACTGCGCTATGGAAGGACGAGGAACAGAATGAAGTACTTGACAAGAGCTTAGAAGTTTTGATTTTCTGACCTCTGTCAGAAAAATCCTCATTTCTAAGGAATCTATTATTGTTCCCAAGAAGGGAACTCTTGTTGACGGGGACAGAGAACTTTTTTCTTTGTTCACCTTCCATCCGTGAGATCTGAGAAAGGCTAGGACGATGTCCGTATGAGCCTTTGCTTTTGACAGGGACGACGCTTGAATCAGGATGTCGTCCAAGTAAGGTACTACTGCAATGCCCCTTGGTCTTAGAACCGCTAGAAGGGACCCTAGTACCTTTGTGAAAATCCTTGGAGCAGTGGCTAATCCAAAAGGAAGTGCCATAAACTGGTAATGCTTGTCCAGAAAAGCGAACCTTAGGAACTGATGATGTTCCTTGTGGATAGGAATATGTAGGTACGCATCCTTTAAATCCACGGTAGTCATAAATTGATTTTCCTGGATAGTAGGTAGGATCGTTCGAATAGTTTCCATTTTGAACGATGGTACCCTGAGAAATTTGTTTAGGATCTTTAGACCCAAAATTGGTCTGAATGTTCCCTCTTTTTTGGGAACTATGAACAGATTGGAATAAAATCCCATTCCTTGTTCTCTTATTGGAACTGGATGTATCACTCCCATCTTTAACAGGTCTTCTACACAATGTAAGAATGCCTGTCTCTTTATTTGGTTTGAAGATAATTGAGACCTGTGGAACCTTCCCCTTGGGGGTAGTTCCTTGAATTCCAGGAGATAACCTTGAGAAACTATTTCTAGCGCCCAAGGATCCTGAACATCTCTTGCTCAAGCCTGAGCAAAGAGAGAAAGTCTGCCCCCCACTAGATCCGGTCCCGGATCGGGGGCTATCCCTTCATGCTGTTTTGGTAGCAGTGGTAGGCTTCTCGGCCTGCTTACCCTTGTTCCAGCCTTGCATTGGTTTCCAGGCTGGTTTGGGTTGTGAAGTATTACCCTCTTGCTTAGAGGATACAGAATTAGAGACTGGTCCGTTTCTGCGAAAGGGACGAAAATTAGGCTTATTATTAGCCTTAAAAGA
The DNA here is from genome assembly GCF_027579735.1 of Bombina bombina. Taxonomy (NCBI): domain Eukaryota; kingdom Metazoa; phylum Chordata; class Amphibia; order Anura; family Bombinatoridae; genus Bombina; species Bombina bombina. The sequence goes on from NC_069502.1 coordinate 520,200,932, forward strand.
CCTATCCTGTGGGAGGGCGTGGCCCTTTCCCCCAGTGATGTCTGAAATAATCTCTTTCAAATCAGGTCCAAATAATGTTTTACCTTTGAAAGGAATGTTAAGCAATTTTGTCTTGGAAGACACATCCGCTGACCAAGACTTTAGCCAAAGCCCTCTGCGCGCCACAACAGCAAACCCTGAATTTTTTGCCGCTAATCTAGCTAATTGCAAAGCGGCATCTAAAACAAAAGAGTTAGCCAATTTAAGTGCTTGAACTCTGTCCATAACCTCCTCATACGAAGATTCTTTACTGAGCGATTTTTCTAGTTCCTCGAACCAGAAACACACTGCCGTAGTGACAGGAACAATGCATGAAATTGGTTGTAGAAGGTAACCTTGCTGTACAAAAATCTTTTTAAGCAAACCCTCTAATTTCTTATCCATAGGATCTTTGAAAGCACAACTATCTTCGATAGGAATAGTAGTGCGTTTGTTTAGAGTAGAAACTGCCCCCTCGACCTTGGGGACTGTCTGCCATAAGTCCTTTCTGGGGTCGACTATAGGAAATAATTTCTTAAATATAGGGGGGGGAACAAAAGGTATGCCGGGCCTTTCCCACTCTTTATTTACTATGTCCGCCACCCGCTTGGGTATAGGAAAAGCGTTGGGGGGCACCGGAACCTCTAGGAACTTGTCCATCTTACATAATTTCTCTGGAATGACCAAATTGTCACAATCAACCAGAGTAGATAACACCTCCTTAAGCAGTGCGCGGAGATGTTCTAATTTAAATTTAAATGTCACAACATCAGGTTCAGCTTGATGAGAAATTTTTCCTGAATCTGAAATTTCTCCATCAGACAAAACCTCCCTCATGGCCCCTTGAGATTGGTGTGAGGGTATGTCAGAACAGTTATCATCAGCATCCTCTTACTCTTCAGTGTTTAAAACAGAGCAATCGCGCTTTCTCTGATAAGTAGGCATTTTGGATAAAAGATTTGCTATGGAGTTATCCATTACAGCCGTTAATTGTTGCATGGTAATAAATATTGGCGCACTAGATGTACTAGGGGCCTCCTGTGTGGGCATAACTGGTGTAGACACAGTAGGGGATGATGTAGTATCATGTTTACTCCCCTCATTTGAGGAATCATCTTGGGCAATATCATTATCTGTTGCATTACTGTCCTTACTTTGTTTGGACACTATGGCACAATTATCACATAAATTTAAATGGGGAGACACATTGGCTTTCATACATATAGAACATAGCTTATCTGATGGTACAGACATGTTAAACATGCTTAAACTTGTCAACAAAGCACAAAAAACGTTTTAAAATAAAACCGTTACTGTCACTTTAAATTTCAAACTGAAAACACTTTATTACTGAATATGTGAAAAAGTATGAAGGAATTGTTCAAAATTCACCAAAATTTCACCACAGTGTCTTAAAGCATTAAAAGTATTGCACACCAAATTTCAGAGCTTTAACCCTTAAATTAACGGAACCGGAGCCATTTTTACATTTAACCCCTATACAGTCCCAGAATGAGGCTCTGTCTATAACTAGAAAGGCCCCCATCTGAAAAAGGTGTCCAACACAGTGCCTGCCGTTTTTCTAAACGTTCCCCAAGATTATAATACCAATAATTAGTTAGAATCTGCATAATATGCCTAGTAAAGCAATTGTTTTAGCCCAGAAAAATGTCTACCAGTTTTGAAGCCCTTTTTGAAGCCCTTTATTCTTTTATGTTTAACTAAGAAAATGGCTTACCGGTCCCCATGAGGGGAAATGACAGCCTTCCAGCATTACATGGTCTTGTTAGAAATATGGCTAGTCATACCTTAAGCAGAAAAGACTGCTAACTGTTTCCCCCAACTGAAGTTACTTCATCTCAACAGTCCTGTGTGGAAACAGCAATCGATTTTAGTTACTGTCTGCTAAAAATCATCTTCCTCTTACAAACAGAAATCTTCATCCTTTTCTGTTTCAGAGTAAATAGTACATACCAGCACTATTTTAAAATAACAAACACTTGATAGAAGAATAAAACTACAAAAAACTCTTAACCATCTCCGTAGAGATGTTGCCTGTGCAACGGCAAAGAGAATGACTGGGGTGGGCGGAGCCTAGGAGGGATCATGTGACCAGCTTTGCTGGGACTCTTTGCCATTTCCTGTTGGGGAAGAGAATATCCCACAAGTAAGGATGACGCCGTGGACCGGACACACCAATGTTGGAGAAATAGGAGGGGGAGAGAACGGCACACCTGGTCTATCCCATTCCTTAGTAATAATTTCTGTAAACCTTTTAGGTATTGGAAAAACATCAGTGCACACCGGCACTGCATAGTATTTATCCAATCTACACAATTTCTCTGGCACTGCAATTGTATCACAGTCATTCAGAGCAGCTAAAACCTCCCTGAGCAATACGCGGAGGTGTTCAAGCTTAAATTTAAATGTAGACATATCAGAATCAGGTTGAATCAGGTTGAATCAGGTTGAATCCTCTTCCCTGAGTCAGAAACATCACCCACAGAAAGAAGCTCTCCTTCCTCAGCTTCTGCATATTGTGAGGGAGTATCAGACATAGCTCTCAAAGCGTCAGTATGCTCTGTATTTCTTCTAACTCCAGAGCTGTCTCGCTTTCCTCTAAACCCAGGTAGTCTGGATAATACCGCTGACAGTGTATTATCCATGACCGCCGCCATGTCTTGTAAAGTAAACGCTATGGGCGCACTAGATGTACTTGGCGCCATTAGAGCGTGAGTCAAAGGGTCTGACACGTGGGGCGAGTTAGTCGGCATAACTTCCCCCTCGTCAGATTCCTCTGGTGATAATTTTTTTAAAGACAGAATATGATCTTTATTACTTAAAGTGAAATCAGTACATTTGGTACACATTCTAAGAGGGGGTTCCACCATGGCTTCTAAACATAATGAACAAGGAGTTTCCTCTATGTCAGACATGTTTAAACAGACTAGCAATGAGACCAGCAAGCTTGGAAAACACTTTAAATCAAGTTAACAAGCAAAAAATAAAAACAGTACTGTGCCTTTAAGAGAAACAAATTTTGTCAGAATTTGAAAAACAGTGAAAAAAAGCAGTAAAACAAACGAAATTTTTACAGTGTGTATAATAGGCTAACAGAGCATTGCACCCACTTGCAAATGGATGATTAACCCCTTAGTTCAAAAAATGGATCAAAAAACGATATAGACGTTTTGTTACAGTCACAACAACTGCCACAGCTCTGCTGTGGCCCTACCTTCCCAAACAAACAACTTTGGAAAGCCTAAGAGCACTTTAGAGAGGTCCTATAGCATTCAGGGGAGTCCTGGAGGAAGCTGGATGTCTCAGTCTGTAAAAGTTACTGCGCAATAAAGCGCTAAATTAGGCCCCTCCTACTCATGTTAAAACAGTGGAAAGCCTCAGGAAACTGTTTCTAGGCAAATTTAAGCCAGCCATGTGGAAAAAAACTAGGCCCCAATAAAGTTTTATCACCAAAGCATATATAAAAACGCTTAAACATTTCCAGCAAACGTTTTATATTGCAAATCTATAAGAGTATTACCTCTGAAAGTAAGCATGATACCAGTCGCTATTAAATCACTGTATTCAGGCTTACCTTACATAAATCTGGTATCAGCAGCATTTTCTAGCATTTACATCTCTAGAAAAAAAAAATTAACTGCACATACCTCATAGCAGGATAACCTGCACGCCATTCCCCAGCTGAAGTTACCTCTCTCTTCAGTTATGTGTGAGAACAGCAATGGATCTTAGTTACAACCTGCTAAGATCATAGAAATCACAGGCAGACTCTTCTTCTATTTTCTGCCGGAGACAAAATAGTACAACTCCGGTACCATTTAAAAATAACAAACTTTTGATTGAAGAAAAAAAATAACTACGTTTCACCACTTCTCTCTTACTACCTCCATGCTTGTCGAGAGTTGCAAGAGAATGACTGGATATGGCAGTTAGGGGAGGAGATATATAGCAGCTCTGCTGTGGGTGATCCTCTTGCAACTTCCTGTTGGGAAGGAGAATATCCCACAATTAATGGATGATCCGTGGACTGGATACAAGAGAAATAGGCATATATTCATATGTAAATGTGAAGAGTGTGTGATCTCATGTACAGTTATGAAGATCTGCAGGAAAACTCACTTCAGGACCCCTACATCTACAAATGGCATGATTTTATGTTTCATATTTCATATCTTAGTGTATTTTTCACTCGCAGTGGCGTGATTGTCACTAACAGGACAGGTGTTATTAAAATTGTGTTTTTACAGGACTCCTACAATCGAGGATTTCTGAGTTAACTATTGCAATCTGTCTCCATTTGCACCATTGCTAACCTATATTCTATTAGTTTGCTGGCAGGGACAAACTGTGCACCATTTTCAGGGTCGCCACTAGAAATTTTGGGGCCCCTTACTTAACCATTGATCAGGGTCCCCCTTTGACATGTGCAATTTGTGACCAAGTGACTAAAACGTATATGCTCTTTATTCTTAAGTGTAGTCAAACTTGAAAATGTTTTAAAGGTAGTAACACACAAACACAGAAACACACAGGGGCATATTTATCAAGCTCCATATGGAGCTTGATGGCCCGTGTTTCTGGCGAGCCTGCAGACTCGCCAGAAACAGCAGTTATGAAGCAGCGGTCACAAAGCTCTGAGCAGACGGACAGACATCGCCGGAAAACAACCCGATCCAGTACAATCGGGTTGATTGACACCCCCCTGCTGGCGGCCGATTGGCCGCGAGTCAGCAGGGGGCGGCATTGCACCAGCAGCTATTGTGAGCTGCTGGTGCAATGCTGAATACGGCGAGCGTATTGCTTGCTGTAGTCAGCAAGGTCTGGCGGACCTGATCCGCACTGTCGGATCAGGTCCGCCAGACTTTAATAAATAGGGGCCACAGACACACATAAGGATTGACATATAGACACTCTAGCAAACACGTAAAAAAACACACAAACAATCTCAGACACAGACACCCACACAGACACTCAGCACTTGTTTACATTGTCCTGACAAGTAATGAGGTAGACTACAGTTTGGTCAAAAAAGGAGATTTACAAGACAAAATATGGAATTCTGATTATCTTTTTGTCAAGGAAGATGCCAACTATATGATGAAAACAGCATGCAGTGGCTGAAAGGTTAAGTGTTGGATTGGTGACTTCCAGAAAGGTCTCATTAGTCTCAAAGTCTGTAGAAAGATGTGAATAATCAGTAGTAAGGTCAAAATGTCCTAAAAAGGAACAGACAATGGACACACACACACAAACTCAAACACAAACTTGCACATACACCCAAGGAAACACCCAGAGAGACAGCCTCAGGAAACACACAAAGACATACACACTCATAGACACCCACAGAAAACACACAAAGACATACAGAGAGAGAGAGAGACACCCACAGAAAACACACAAAGACATACATACACACACACACCCTCACAGAGACATCCAGAGAAAATCCACAAAGACTGACACACAAACCCTCACAGAGAAATTCACAGAAAAAAATACATACACACTCATAGAGACACCAACAAAAGCACAACAACATAAAAACAGACACTCATAGAAACACTCACAGGAGGTAAAATTTCTGCACATTGCCATCCACTAAATCAACGTGTCACATGCATGATAAAAAAAATAGCAGAAATTAAGAGATCAATTTTTAATGAATCATATATGTAAATGTGCAAACAAAAATACTTCTGTGAATTCAAAATTGTACATTATTGATCTGTCAGAATGGGTAGATGAAGAAAAGTACTTTTGAAAGGTTGACATATGTTTGGGGTTTCCCCCCCCCCCCATTTTCCCCAACCAAGAGCACCACTTTAAATCTGGTGCACAAATGTTCCCATCTGTCAGCTGTACTTATTTCTGAAAATGCTGTACTTTATATGGTCTTGGTGGAACCATAAGCTGTGTCACTAGGTCTCATACCATTAAATCTGGTTAAATGCAGGATTTAGGCTTGTTTGTATGTACAGTATTTCAAAATTAAGTCAGCTGTAGTGTAAACTGAACAGTGTTAAGTTAACCGGTCTCATTTCAATCACTGAGCAATCTTAGCCTGAGAGTATAACATTTTATGCAGATGTAAAAATCTTAGATAAAATGCCTCCTTGCATAAAGGGGCAGTAAACTGGAATGTAATATATATATATATATATATATATATGTACAGGTAGCCCTCAGTTTACGCCGGGGTTAGGTTCCAGAAGGAATGGTTGTAAATCGAAACTGTTGTAAATTGAAACCCAGTTTATAATGTAAGTCAATGGGAAGTGAGGGAGTTAGGTTCCAGGCCCCTCTCAAAATTGTCATAAGTAACACTTAAACATTATTTTTAAAGCATTGAAATAAAGACTTTAAATGCTAAACAGCATTTTAAACATAATAAAATAATCACACAACACAGAATATATAATTAAACTAAGTTAAATGAACAAAAACATTTGCTAAACTGCATTATAAACCTAATAAAATAATCACACAACACAGACTTTACTTGCATTTTTCTGCAAACAGTTCTTTCTATGCATTTCAATCTGGACTGATTTATAGACAGGAAGATCTTGTTCCTTTGAAAACTGCTCGATAGCTCAGGTCTAGTTACACAAATTAATTTCAGCTTGCTTGGCTTGCATATCTTTGCTGCAACACAAGTGGACAGATCCACCTATAGGCTATTTTAATCAATGCACTTCTTTTCAATGCTTTTCAATAGCAGTCACATGACTGAAAAAATAGGTTGTTATTCTGAAACGGCTTAAATTGAACCGTTGTAAACCGAGGGCCACCTGTATATATATATATATATATATATATATATATAAAATCATATATGCCAAAAGGGCACCTACCATTTGTGTATTGAGGAGGAAACATTTCTGCATGGTTTTAAATATAGAATTTCTACAGCATTGTGAAATAATCATAAATACACTGCTGCATATTGCTAAAGAAATGTGTCTTTATGGACCCCTGGCCCCACCACACAACTACCACACTGAAGTTATAATCTGAAATTGCACAAAGAAATAAAAAACATTTACTAAGTAAGTCCTACCTACTCTGCAAATGAAAGTGATCTGTCGCCTGACTCTGGCACACACTGTACAAACAAAGTGCCAAGTCTGTCTCACACTGTGCATAGTGGTTTAGTGCACACTCAGAAATCCTCTCAAATGTAAATGCTTTACTCCTTGTAATGACATTTCCCACGCTCAATAGCACTCTGCTGTAGCGCCCTCTGATGGCTGCCAAATGTAAAAAAAATATATATTTTTAAATAATAGTTGTGCTTGCCTCATGGGGCCCACTGGGCCCCTGACAGCAGTCACCCTATTCACCCCCTGATGGCGACCCTGACTATATTTCTATCGTAATATGGGCACTTGACAACAAAGATTGTTTTAAACAAGAGTTTTTCTAGTGCTTGTTAACTCCTTAGTGACCAGAGCACTTTTCCATTTTCTAAATGTTTGGGACCAAGGCTATTTTTACATTTCTGCAGTGTTTGTGTTTAGCTGTCATTTTCCTCTTACTCATTTACTGTACCCACACATATTATATACCATTTTTCTCCCCATTAAATGGACTAAAGATACCATTATTTTTATCATATCATATAATTTACTATAAAAAAATTACAAAATATGATGACAAAATTAAAAAACACACTTTTTCTAACTTTGACCCCCAATATCTATTACACATCTATAACCACCAAAAAACACCCATGCTAAATAGTTTCTAAATTTTGTCTTGAGTTTAGAAATAATCAATGTTTTCATGTTTTTTGCAAGTTATAGGGCAACAAATACAAGCAGCACTTTGCTATTTCCAAACATTTTTTTTTTCAAAATTAGCGCTAGTTACATTGGAACACTGATATCTGTCAGGAATCCCTGAATATCCCTTGACATGTATATATTTTGTTTTAGTAGACAACCCAAAGTATTGATCCAGGCCCATTTTAGTATATTTAATGCCACCATTTCACCGCCAAATGCGATCAAATAAAAAAAACGTTCACCTTTTTCACAAACTTTAGGTTTCTCACTGAAATCATTTACAAACAGCTTGTGCAATTATGGCACAAATGGTTGTAAATGCTTCTCTGGGATCCCCTTTGTTCAGAAATAGCAGACATTTATGGCTTTGGCATTACTTTTTGGTAAATAGAAGGCCGCTAAACTCCGCTGCGCACCACACATGTATTATGCCCAGCAGTGAAGGGGTTAATTAGGGTGCTTGTATGATTAATTTTAGCTTTAGTGTAGTGTAGTAGACAACCCAAAGTATTGATCTAGGCCTATTTTGGTATATTTCATGCCACCATTTCACCGCCAAATGCAAACAAATAAAAAAAATTGTTAACTTATTCACAATTTTAGGTTTCTCACTGAAATTATTTGCAAATAGTGCAATCATGGCACAAATGGTTGTAAATGCTTCTCTGGGATCCCCTTTGTTCAGAAATAGCAGACATATATGGCTTTGGCATTGCTTTTTGGTAATTAGAAGGCCGCTAAATGCCGCTGCGCACCAAATTTTTATTATGCCTAGCAGTGCAGGGGTTAATTAGGTAGCTTGTAGGGTTGATGTTAGATTTAGTGTAGAGATCAGCCTCCCACCTGACACATCCCCCCCAGATCCCTACCCGACTCCCATCAAACAGCTCTGTTCCCTCCCCCACCTCACAATTGTCACTGCCATCTTAAGTACTGGCAAAAAGTCTGCCAGTACTAAAATAAAAGGATTTTTTTAATTTTTTTTATATTTTATACAGAAGTGATGAATCCCCCTTAGCCCGAACCTCCCGGATCCCCCCGGTACAGCTCTCTAACCCTCCCCCCTCTACCTATTTTTCACCATCTTGGGTACTGGCAGCTGTCTACCAGTACCCAGTTTTCTCAAACTATTGCCCAGTTTTTTTAAAAACCCAATTTTCTGTAGTGTAGCTCTCCCCCTCCCAGATCCCTTTGGAAAGTTTTATTTTCCTCCCATTTCTGTATCTAGTTTGCTTAACACCTCCAGGAGGACCTGCAATATATTATTTTGAACATTTAACATATTCGTTTGTCCTTCGATCAGGCGGTTCACTGCGTTGGTCAGGAACTCTGTGTTCTCCCACCCTTTCCCTCCCGCTACCTCCCCCTCTCCGGACTCAATGGAACGTGCGCGCGCGCCTCGCACGCTTCCAATCACTTGCGCGCTCTGCGGGGACAGGATACGGAAGTCCCGCCAACGATGGGCCGCCACCCGCCTCTCTGCTATGGCTCCCACCCACCAATGATCGGCACCATCACTGGCCGATGCAGAGAGGGCCACAGAGTGGCTCTCTCTGCATCGGATGCTTAAATAAGGGTATTGCAGGATGCCTCAATATCAAGGCATCACTGCAATACCCTGAAAGCTGCTGGAAGCGATAGCAATTGCTTCCAGGGCTCAATTAGACAGAGGATGTACCAAGTACGTTCATTGTCTCTAACTGACAATTTTTGCAGGACGTACCTGGTACGTCCTTGGTTGTTAAGGGGTTAAAGGCTTGGTTCCATTTTGGTGTGAACTGTACACAAAATGACGATTGTAAGTTTCTATGTAAAACAGGGTTTTCACTTCTTTAAAACTGTATATCTCGACCCTTAGACCATTAGATGAGACTGTGCAATTGTGAACAGGTTTTTATAACACACGATCCTCCATGCATGCTAAGTCCACTCTCGTTCATGACAGTGCATCTATTATTGAATTCACAGTCACAAATGCTTGTTCTAGATCACAGGCCAAAGTCATGCGGCTAGATTAACGAGTTTTGCGGTAAGGTAAAAAAGCAATGTTAACAGGTCCAAATGCTGCTTTTTCACTACCGCTGCTATTACGAGTCTTGCAGGTTTAGGGGCCCCGCACACTTTTTTGGCCTTACCGCAAACCGACTTAAGTAAACTTCGTAAACCCTTTTTTCTATGGGACTTCCATAGCGCCGGTATTACAAGTCTGTTCTGGGAGGCCAAAAAGTGTGCGGTACACCCTCTACGACAAGATCTGTAACAGTAGTTATGAGTTTTACACTACAACGCTGTAGCATAAAACTCATAACTAAAGTGCTAAAAAGTACACTAACACCCATAAACTACCTATTAACCTCTAAACCGAGGCCCTCCCGCATCGCAAACACTATAATAAAATTTTTAACCCCTAATGTGTCGCTCCGGACATCGCCGCCACTATAATAAACATATTAACCCCTAAACCGCCACACTCCCGCCTCGCAAACACTAGTTAAATAGTATTAACCCCTAATCTGCCGCCCCTAACATTGCCGCCACCTACCTACATTTATTAACCCCTAATCTGCCGCCCCCAATGTCGCCGCCACTATATTAAATTTAATAATCCCTAAACCTAAGTATAACCCTAACACCCACTAACTTAAATATAATTTAAATAAATCTAAATAAAATTACTATCATTAACTACATTATTCCTATTTAAAACTAAATATTTACCTGTTCCACCTAGTTAAAATAAATACAAACTTGCCTGTAAAATAAAAATAAACCCTAAGCTAGATACAATGTAACTATTAGTTATATTGTAGTTAGCTTAGGGTTTATTTTAAAGGTAAGTATTTAGTTTTAAATAGGAATAATGTAGTTAATGATAGTAATTTTATTTAGATTTATTTAAATTATATTTCAATTAGGGGGTGTTAGGGTTAGGGTTAGACTTAGGTTTAGGGGTTAATAAATTTAATATAGCGGTGGCGACGTTGGGGGCGGCAGATTAGGGGTTAATAAGTGTAGATAGGTTGCGGTGACATTGGGGGCGGCAGATTAGGGGTTAATAAGTATAATGTAGGTGGCGGCGATGTCCGGAGCGGCAGATTAGGGGTTAATAAATATAATGTAGGTGTCGGCAATGTCGGGGGCGGCAGATTAGGGGTTAATAAGTGTAAGATTAAGGGTGTTTAGACTCAGGGTTCATGTTAGGGTGTTAGGTGTAAACATAAAATGTCTTTCCCCATAGGAATCAATGGGGCTGCGTTACTGAGATTTACGCTGCTTTTTGGCAGGTGTTGGACTTTTTCTCACCGCTGACTTAAGCAGCGCTGGTATTGGAGTGCGGTATGGAGCTCAATTTTGCTCTATGCTCAATTCTTGCTTTTTAACGCCGGGTTTGTGAAAACCCATAATACCAGCGCTGCAGGTAAGTGAGCGGTGAGAAAAAACTGCTCGTTAGCACCGCACAGCTCCTAACGCAAAACTCGTAATCTGGCCGATAGTTTCTATTTCTGTTGAAAACTGTGTAAATTGATGGTAAAGAGAATTATCTCCATTATAGCCTATGGAGATGTTTTATGTTACCATCAGTTTACATCAGAAATGGAAACTAGGTCACAATTTTCAGAGCTAAATTATATGAAAAGTGGACAAAACACACAATAAGCGTATATGGGAAAGTTTTTTTAGTACACATAACTATATATATAGCCATGCATTTTTAATTCACCTATTCAGCCTTTAGACTAGTTGTATTTAAACATTTTGTGAATTGCAATCTGTCAATTAAAGACATTATGTAATAGTATATTTTATAGTTATGCTATTCCGAACATTACCAGGCATTTTAAGAATTTATTTTTTTTGCTATTAAGTTGATGTGAAGCTATTTCACGATCAGGTAGATTACGAGTTATGCGTGCTATAGGGTTTTTAACGAACGCAACAAAAGTTGCGTTATTTCAGCTTCCATAGCCGGCTTGTGCGTGCAATATGTTTGCGTTGAGCTCCATATCGCACAAAATACAAGCGCTGTTATGACGTGATCGTGCACGCTTTCCCCATAAACATCAATAAGGAGAGCGGGTTATAAAAAAAATCTAACATCTGTGATCGCGGAATGAAAAGCTTTGTAACGCAGCCCCATTGATGTCTACCTATGGGGTTTACCCTAACATAAACCCCACGTCTAAACACCCCTAATCTGCTACCTCCCAACATCGCTGACACCTACATAATGTTATTAACCCCTAATCTGCCGCTCCCGATATCGCCGTCACTATAATAAAGTTATTAACCCCTATTCCCTCACACCCCAACATCGCCCACACTATAATAAATCTATAACCCCTATTCCTCCGCTCCTCAACATCGCTGCCACTAAATAAAGCTATTAAGACCTACACCTCTGGCCTCCCACATCACTACGACTAAATAAACCTATTAACTCATAAACCACCAGCTCTCCAAATCGCAACAACCTAAATTAAACTATTAACCCCTAAACCTAACCGTAACCCTAACGTAACCCTAAACCTTACACCCCCTAACTTTAACATAATTAAAATAGAGCTAAATTAAAGTTGCAATTATTAATAATTATATTGTAGCTAGCTTAGGTTTTATTTTTATTTCACAGGTAAGTTTGTATTTATTTTAACTAGGTAGACTAGTTAGTAAATATTTATTAACTTTTTAATAACTACCTAGTTAAAATAAATACAAACTTACCTGTGAAATAAAACCTAAACTGACTTACACTAAAAGCTAACATAAAAAAAAACTTCCATTACAAAAAATAAAAAACACTAAAATTACAAAAAATAAAAAACCTACCATTACAAAAAACGAAATGATCAAAAATAATAAAAATGATTCCTATTCTAATACCCTTTTAAAAAAATAAAAAACCCACCCCAAAGTAAAAAACCCTAATCTATAATAAACTACCAAGGGCCCTTAAAAGGGCCTTTTTGTGGGCCCTTAAAAGGGCCTTTTGTAGGGCATTGCCTTAAAGAAATCAGCTCCTTTCCTACAAAAGAAAAACAAACACCCCCTAACAGTATACAAACCCCCACCCCCCCAAACACACAAAATAAAAATAAAGTAAAACCTAATCTACCCATTTCCCTGAAAAGGGCATTTGTATGGGCATTGCCCTTAAAAGGGCATTCAGCTTTTTATCCTGCCCTTAAAAGGTCATTCAGCTCTTTTACAAAATGCCCAACCCCTAATCTAAAAAAAGCCACCCCAAACCCAAAACAAAAAAAATACACAAAATAACAAACGAATTATCCAAAATAATAAAAATTATTCCTATTCTTATGCCCATTTAAAAAAAAAAAAAAAAAACACCCCAAAATAAAAGAAACCTAATCTAGAATAAACTACCAATAGCCCTTAAAAGGGCCTTTTGTAGGGCATTGCCCTAAGTTAAACAGCTCTTTTACCTGAAAAAAATACAAAGACCAACTAACATTACAAACCACCACCCCCCAAACCCACAAAATAAAAAAAACTATCTAAAAAACCTAATCTACGCATTGCCCTGAAAAGGGCATTTGTATGGGCATTGCCCTGAAAAGGGCATACATCTCTTTTGCTGCCCTTAAAAGGGCTTTCAATTCTTTTAAGAGTGCCCACTCTAATCTAAAAAAAAAAACGACACCCCAAAAAACGTATAATCAGCCAATAGAATGAGAGCTGCTTAAATCCTATTGGCTGATTTGATTCAAATTTTTCAGCCAATAGGAATGCAATGGTACCTCCAGTATAAATGGGGTACCTAGCATTTCAATCCTCAGTGTGCAGCGGACGATCGCATGAAAAGGACCTCCACGCCGGATCGATGGACCTCTGCCTGGACTTCCGCCTTGGACCTTAACCTGGACCTCCACCTTGGACCTTCGCCTGGACCTCCGCCTCAGCGCATTGCCGCTCCGCCTCTGCAGGGATGAAGAAGATGCCAGTCCCGCAATGGATGAAGATGCCACCTGGATGAAGATGGAGCCGCCGGGATGAAGATTGTTCAAGCTGGACTTCAACAACTGTGAGTACCTAAAGAGGGGTTAGTGTTAGAATTTTTTAAACTTTTTTGGGTGGGTTTATTTTTTAGTTTAGGATTTGGGCTTTTCTTAAAAGAGCTAAATGCCCTTTTCAGGGCAATGCTAAAGAGCTAAATGCCCTTTTAATGGCAATGACCATACAAATGCCCTTCAGGGCAATTCGTAGCTTAGGTAACTTAGAATTATTTTTTTTATATTTGGGGGGGTTGGTTGGGTGGTGGGTTTTACTGTTGAGCGGTCTTTGTATTTTTTTTACAGATAAAAGAGCTGTTTAACTTAGGGCAATGTCATACAAAAGGCCCTTTTAAGGGCTATTGGTAGTTTATTGTAGGCTAGGGTTTTTTTTTATTTTTGGTGGGCTTATTTATTTTTGGTGCGCTTATTTATTTTTATAGGGCTATTAGATTAGGTATAATTCTTTTTTATTTTTGATAATTTTGTTTGTTATTTTTCGAAATTAAGTGTTTGTTATTTTTTGTAATTTAGTATTTTTTATTTTTTGTAATTAGATTCTTTGTAATTTTTATAGTAGTGTTAGGATTTTTTTCATGTGTATTTTAGTTTTCTTTAATTCGTAGTAAGTTTAATTTTAGTTTAATAGTTATATTATTTTAATTGTTAGTTTAAACTTAGTTTTTTTAATTTGACAGGTAAGTTTTAATTTAATTTAAGATAGGGAAATTGTAATTGTAATATAAAGTTAGAGGGGGCGTTAGGTTTAGGGGTTACTAGTTTAAATTAGTTTATTGCGATGTGGGGGGTTTTCAGTTTAGGGTTTAATAGTTTAATTTAGTATATTTCGTTGTGGGGGGCTTGCGGTTTAAGGGTTAATAGGTTTATTATAGTGGCGGCGGTCTCGGGAAGCTGCGGAATAGGGGTTAATAATTTTAGTAAAGTGGGGGCGATGTGGGAGGACGGCAGATTAGGGGTTAATAATATATAGATAGTGTTTGCGATGTGAGAGGGCGGCAGTTTTGGGGTTAATAACTTTATTATAGTGGTGATGACAATGTCGGAGAGTGGCGGAATAGGGGTTAATAAATTTTAGTAGTGGCGGGGATGTCGGGAGCGGCAGATTAGGGGTTAATAACTTTAATATACTGTTTGCGATGCGGGAAGGCCTTGGTTTAGGGGTTAATAGGTAGTTTATGGGTGTTAGTGTACTTTGTGACAGTTTAGTTATGAGTTTTATGTAACAGTTTTGTAGCGTAAAACTCATAACTACTGCTCTCAGATTGTGAAACGGATCTTGTCGGTATAGACTACGTGTGCGGGACTGACGTTGTGTTACAGGCTAAAAGGCTATCGGTACAGATACAAGACTTGTAATGGCTTCGGTGCTGTTTTAACGCTGAAATGACAATTTATTTCAGTGTTAAAACATGAACGCAAAACTCGTAATCTAGGTGATTGGCTTTTATATAACATGGGATATAATGCTTAACCAAGTTTATTGATCCTGTTTGTTTTTTTTTTTTTTTTAAATGTATTAGTTTTTATTGAATTTTTCAAAAGTACAATCATAAGTGTTCAAAGAGAAAAATACTGAAAAAGAAAATAATGAAACAGAAAACCAATAAGTAGTCTGTCTCACATTATTCCACATTTTCAACATTGTCTTAGCTAGGACATATGTGACTAAGTAGTTCAGAAGATGGAGCAAGTTTGATAATGTTTTAAGATTGATGGATGGATCCCCAGATGTATTCATGGCATTTTAGATCTGAAGTGCCTATGAACAATTAAGGATAATAATAGTAATGTTATCAGATTACGAAGTTAATTTAATATACGGCATCAACTATGTAGTTAAGGGCACAAAGAGAGATCTTTGTTTTTAATCCCCAAAAAAATCCATAGTTGAGAAAAAAATCCCTCTTTCCTCTACAAACATATGCGATTTGTTCTAATTTCATAGTAAAACTAAGTTAATCCATTCTAGAAGCCTTGGAGGTTGTGGCTTTTTTCAATATCTGGGTATTATTTTCTTAGCAGAATTGATCAATACTTTAAACAGGGCAGTGCGGAATAAACATTTTAGCTTAGTTTTACCATTTAACAAGAAGATGACGGGGGATTTTGGGATGTTACAGTAAAGTAGTTAATTTATTATCAGATGTGTATTATCCCAATATTGTTGAATAACCTGACAATACCACAATATGTGTAAGTGGGTTTCCTTAGATCCACAACTTCACCAACATTTGTCAGAGACATTTGGATATATTTGGTGTAATCTTTTGGGTGTAAGGTACCAACAAGATAGCAGTTTGATGTTTGTTTCTAGCGTGACATGGAGCTTTTGACTGTGGCTGAGAGTATCTATTGTTTCTCTTTTGAGGTAAAGGTGATTTAAAGGTCATTTCCCCATTTATTACGATATGGTGGGCCTGAGTAAGAATCAATGCCTGATGGTAGTTTATAGAATATAGACAGTAAATGTCTTGCTGGTTTCCCTGTGCTGCAGATCTGTCCGTATATGGTTAAGGGGAGAAAAAATAGCCTTTTTACTTCTCTTGATTTTTTTTTATAACAAATAAATAAATATAATGATATAAAACCAAACTGTGTTGCAATTTCTTCTTAAGCTAATTTATTATGCCTTGTAACTAGTCTAATACATAAATTCCATATAAACTTGGACATTTGCAGACATTTTATGTAAAAGTAATACATATTTATCTCTTTTTTTCCTAATTCAAAACAAGCTCTTACATGTTTCTATATGTTATTATTCAGTACAATTATTCATTAATTTTGTGTTTAGTTATACAGTAAGAAAAAAAGAGGGTACTTATTGGGAAGAGATCGAGAAGCATGCATATGTTGCATGGCTTTTTGTAGGCTTTCCAATTGGAAAAACATTTTAGCTTCTTTCAAGCAGCATATCTTGGTTGTTTGCTTTTGTTTATTTTTTTTTATTAAAAGATGTGTTGAAAGCAGCAAGTCATTGGGGGTATATGGAAGAGTCTTCTGCCCCTCAACTTAAAACTTCAAAGAACTATAGACCCATATGCTTGATCCACCAAAGTGATACAGTTGTATGATGAGTAGGGGAGAGGATTATTAGGGAAAAATAGTAACTACTATGTTATAATAAAATGCATCTTTCTTACTCTTCAGGTACAGTCCATCGAGTCAAAACTAGACAGCCTACTTGATATCTACCAACAGGTCTTAAAGAAGGGATCTGCCTCAGCACTGACTTTGGCCTCTTTTCAGATGCCACTTTTTGAATGTGAACAAACTTCAGATTATCAAAGTCCAATAGACAGCAAAGATTTATCCAGTTCTGCACAAAACAGTGGATTGATAACAAGATCAGCTAGTGCCAACATCCCTCGTGGGCTACAGTTTGTACTAACACCAAATGAATTTACTGCTCCTGCTTACTATGCCTTTAATCCACCAACAAATAGTCAAGCTATTCAAGCATCTACAAATCCAAGTGATGGACCTCTAACTTTGATAACCAACAGTATACCAAACCAAATAAGCCAGGCCTCAAAGCCAACAGCACCAACAACATTACAGATACCACCAGCACCATCCCTGAAACAAGGCTACAGGCCAGAGCCTATACACATAATTCCTGTGACTATAAAAGAAGATATTTGTGATGTCACCTCCTGCCTTGTTGCCTCAAAGGAAAATGAACAGTCTGCACAACCTAATTTAACTAAAAATTTTGTAAGAAGGAAAAGCCTTGATGCAGACACTGGGGTGTTGTCATCAACTCCATTTATTAACAAAGATTTTGGAAAATCAATTTCTGTACAAAATCTAATTCAGTCAACAGAAGAACTAAACACACAATTTTCATGCAGTGACTCAAGTGTCTCTAGAGGCAGCCAAGAATTTTATCCAGGTTGGAGGGAGTCCAAACTGTTTATAGCAGATGAAGAGCTAGAGACAGAAACTGAGACTTTAGATGTTGTCTCTCAACCTAAGGTGGAAACCACACTATTATCGGACTCTTTGAGGACTGGAATAGCAAGATCATCTCAGAGTGTTTCCAAAACTGGGGATGGTACAGAAACATTTAGCTCTCCTAATGTTAAACACAAATGACACGTTGATTTTGTCATATTTTTAACAGTTATTTTAGTCATACATATCATTGCATGAACTATTTTGAAAGCCCTTAAAAAAAGTTAAACAATACAAGAATCAGGAAGAAATTGAAAGGGAGTTTAATGAGCCAATAACTTCTAGTTGCATGAAAATGCATGTTTAAGTGAAGGCTACAATTTCAGATGTATATTGTATCTTGGAATACCGTATAACACGGTATTATTAGTTTAAACACTGACTCATTTACAAAGTTGATACTCCAACTCAAATTAATTAAAAGTAACTACAATAGTAAACAAGTAGTTTTACGGTACATACAGTAAAAATTGAGGCACTTTGAATTCAGATATAAATTCTGTCCAAATTTGATTCATGTTTACAACCAAAAAAAAAAAATGTTACAGCTGCTAGCAAGAAAACATGAAGAGTAGTAACATTGGATTTGAATGGCTGCTAGTTGCAAGTTATATACATTTACTCATTTAAGTCAGTTATTTTAATACTTACATTATATGAATGTTAATTTCTGTATATTTTGTGTGAATTAGTGCTATGACAAAAAAAATAAAAGAATGGCACTTCACTTTCAGGTTGTTCTTTATAATAAGAACATTCTTTTGCTAAAAGGATTGATTACACATCCTAAAACGTCACTGCAGTCTTAACTATAGCTAATTGCTGTAAACTGTATTGTGAAGGACTTGAACTGTTTACTATGAAAAAAAAATCTGCCTCCATTTTTTTTTTAAAAGTATTCTTGGATGTTAAATGATAGCCTTTTTATTTGAACGTACTAATATACTGTATAGTGTACATATGATGTCCATGTCTCTAAAACTTACTGCAGGGACATCACTTCGGAGAAAACAAATGAGGACTGCTATAATTTTGCTTATTTCGCTTTTAATTTTAATTTTTTTTTAATGGCATTAGCCTGACATTTTAGCCCATTTGTAAAGTATGTTCCAAATCAGGGTTAGAGGGAGTATCTCCTTCTCTACCTCCTGAAATAATGCCCCTGATTTACAGACACATAGCTATGTTTATGCTCTATGAAGTTCAAATAATTAATTTTGAAAAATGTCTGAAGCACAAATAGGTAATCACTGTTTGCCATTTCATGTATCTACATTCAACTGTTTATATGATTATGAAAACGTTGTATTCTCAACATCTCAGCTCATATTACGAAATAATTTATTTTGAATGTCTACATTTGTTAAGCCAAATCTTTCTGTAATTTGAAAGTATTGTGCAATGTATGTATCTATATAGTTTTTTTTATTATTTTTTAAAATACTGCTTCACGTGCCTTTTTCATTGTATGTCATATCTTACAGATCTGCATTTTGGTTATTTTATTGATACTGGGTATGATTTTTTAAACAAAAACAAAACAATCTTTCAATTATTTTGTTTCCCTCTTTCATTAGACTAAAAAAGGTAAGATTAAATGATTTTACTGATAATTTATCACACTTATGTTGGTATACTGTATTTGCCTTAATGAAATGCTTGAGAGCTTGAAATTTCTTAGTTTTAACTTAATTTATTTAATAAAATATTGTGCACATTACTTGGGAATCTTATGAATCATAAATGAAAATATTTAAGCAGCATTTATTATCTTTGTGAAAAACTGTATTGAGCTTTTCTAGCACTGACATTTATAGTTAGAGGTAATAGGTAGAATAAGATAAGGAGAGATAACAGGAACAATAACCTTTATTTTAATATGTTAGGAGATTAGCTTAATGTAACACATAAAACCTTCAAATAACCTTCCAAGCTATATTCCACATGAATATAGTTTGTCATTGTGTCTATCCAACATGAATACGATCTGGGCTGAATCTAGGCACTCTGCTGAATAGCATTCACAGTCTGTTGAATCCAATTAGTGAGCCTTTTGTGATTGGACACCATATATATGCGATATGCAGCCCAGATCATGATGTCATTAGTGGGCAGAGCTTGGCAGCCATTTCAAAGTGTCCAGAAACAATATTCATTTTAAAATAACTTGTTTTCCGTTCCTGCTGCATGATATAGAAAGGATGCAGGAGACTATTTGCAGCTTAATCTAAGGTAAGACTTTAAGATGACTAAGGTGTAGACTGTCCCTTTGACTGTTCAAAAATGGTTAATCCGATGGATGGGCTTGATGAAGTTATACGTTTCCCCATTTCTGGTTTCATGTCACTTAGCAGGAGTCTTAAATCGCCAGTCAGAGATCTGAAGTTGATTTCTCTTGTAAGGTGTATCCAGTCCACGGATCATCCATTACTTGTGGGATATTCTCCTTCCCAACAGGAAGCTGCAAGAGGATCACCCACAGCAGAGCTGTCTATATAGCTCCTCCCCTAACTGCCACTCCCAGTCATTCTCTTGCAGCTCTCGACAAGAAAGGAAGTAGCTAGAGAGATGTGGTGTATTTATTTAGTTTATCTTCAATCAAAAGTTTGTTATTTTCAAATGGTACCGGAGTTGTACTATTTTAGCCTCAGGCAGAAAGTTGAAGAAGAATCTGCCTGTGGTCTTTGATGATCTTAGCAGGTTGTAACTAAGATCCATTGCTGTTCTCACACATAACTGAAGAGATAGGTAACTTCAGCTGGGGGAATGGCGTGCAGGGTCTCCTGCTATGAGGTATGTGCAGTTTAAATTTTTCTAGAGAAATGAATATGCTAGAAAATGCTGTTAATACCGGATTTATTTAAGCTAAGCCTGATTACAGTGATTTAATAACGACTAGTATCATGCTTGCTGTAAAGGGTAATATTCTTATTACTTTCTCACATTACTGAAAAATAAGATAACGTTTGCTGGAAGTGTTTAAACGTTTTTTTCTACATATTGGTGATAAAACTTTATTGGGGCCCAGTTTTTTCCACATGGCTGGCTAGATTTTGCCTAGGGATAGTTTTGTTAGGCCCTCTCACTGTGAATACAGGTTGGGAGGGGCCTATTTTCGTGCCTAAATGCGCATTAGATTTTGCAGCTTGAGACTTCCAGTTTCCCTGAAGGAGTCCCCTGAACACTTAGGACCTCTCTAAAGGGTTTTTGTGCCTTCCAAAGTCATTGTATGGGCAGGTAGGGCCACAGCAGAGCTGTGACTGTTGAAAAACGTTTATATCGTTTTTTTGATCCGGTTTTGAAACTAAGGGGTTAATCAACCATTTGCAAGTGGGTGCAATGCTCTGTTAGCCTATTATACACACTGTAAACATTTCGTAAGATTTACTGCTTTTAATCACTGTTTTTCAATTTCTGACAAAATTTGTTTCTCTTAAAGGCACAGTACCGTTTTTATTTTTTGCTTGTTTACATTTATTAAAGTGTTTTCCAAGCTTGCTGGTCTCATTGCTAGTCTGTTTAAACATGTCTGACATAGAGGAAACTCCTTGCTCATTATGTTTAGAAGCCATTGTGGAACCCCCTCTTAGAATGTGTACCAAATGTACTGATTTTACTTTAAGTTATAAAGATCATATTCTGGCTTTAAAAGTTTTATCACCAGAGGAAACTGACAAGGGGGAAGTTATGCCGACTAACTCGCCCCACGTGTCAGAACCTTTGACTCACGCTCAAGGGACGCCCGCTCAAGAGGCGCCAAGTACATCTAGCGCGCCCATGGCGTTTACTTTACAAAACATGGCGGCAGTTATGGATCATACCCTTACAGCGGTATTGTCCAAACTACCAGGGTTACAAGGAAAGCGAGACAGCTCTGGGGCTAGAAGAAATACAGAGCACTCTGACGCTTTAGTAGCTATGTCTGATATCCACTCACAATATACAGAAGCTGAGGCAGGAGAGCTTCTATCTGTGGGTGATTTTTCTGACTCAGGGAAGATGCTTAAACCTGATTCTGATATGTCAACATTTAAATTTAAGCTTGAACACCGCCGCGTGTTGCTCAGGGAGGTTTTAGCTACTCTGACGGTGACACCATTATAGTGCCAGAGAAATTGTGTAGATTGGATAAATACTATACAGTGCCTGTTTACACTGATGTTTTTCCAATACCTAAGAGGTTTTCAGAAATTATTACTAAGGAATGGGATAGACCAGGTGTACCGTTCTCTCCCCCTCCTGTTTTTAAGAAAATGTTTCCAATAGATGCCGCTACACGGGACTTATGGCAAACGGTCCCTAATGGAGCAGTTTCTACCCTAGCTAAGCGTACAACTATCCCCGTCGAGGACAGTTGTGCTTTCCTAGATCCAATGGATAAAAAGTTAGAGGGTTACCTTAAGAAAATGTTTATTCAACAGGGTTTTATTCTCCAGCCTCTTGAATGCATTGCCACGATCACTGCTGCTGCGGCCTTCTGGTTTAAGTCTCTGGAAGAGGCCTTACAGGTAGAAACCCCATTGGATGATATACTTGACAAACTTAAAGCGCTTAAGCTAGCCAATTCATTTGTTTCTGACGCCGTTGTTCATTTAACTAAACTAACGGCTAAGAACTCAGGTTTTGCTATTCAGGCGCATAGGGCACTATGGCTTAAATCCTGGTCAGCTGACATACTTCAAAGTCTAAGCTTCTCAACATTCCCTTCAAGGGGCAGACCCTATTCGGGCCTGGACTGAAGGAGATCATTTCTGATATTACTGGAAGAAAAGGTCATGCCCTTCCTCATGATAGGCCTAACAAATTAAGGACCAAACAAACTAATTTTCGTGCCTTTCGAAACTTTAAGACGAGCGTGGCATCAACTTCCTCTAATACAAAACAAGAGGGAAATTTTGCCCAGTCCAAGCCAGTCTGGAGACCTAACCAGGCTTGGAACAAAGGTAAGCAGCCCAAGAAGCCTGCTGCTGACTCTAAGACAGCATGAAAGATCAGCCCCCGATCCGGTAACGGATCTAGTAGAGGGCAGACTTTCTCTCTTCGCCCAGGCTTGGACCAGAGATGTCCAGGATCCCTGGGCGTTGGAAATTGTGTCCCAGGGATATCTTCTGGACTTCAAAGTTTCTTCCCCAAAAGGAAGATTTCACCTCTCACAATTATCTGCAGACCAGATAAAGAGAGAGGCATTCTTACATTGTGTTCAAGACCTCCTAGTTATGGGAGTTATCCACCCAGTTCCAAAGGAGGAACAGGGGCAAGGCTTCTATTCAAATCTATTTGTGGTTCCCAAGAAAGAGGGAACCTTCAGACCAATCTTAGATCTCAAGATCCTAAACAAATTTCTCAGGGTCCCATCTTTCAAGATGGAGACTATTCGAACCATCCTACCTATGATCCAGGAGGGTCAATACATGACTACCGTGGACTTAAAGGATGCTTATCTTCACATTCCGATACACAAAGATCATCATCGGTTTCTCAGGTTCACATTCCTAGACAGCCATTACCAGTTTGTGGCTCTTCCCTTTGGGTTAGCTATGGCACTAAGAATCTTTACAACGGTTCTGGGGTCACTTCTGGTGGTCTTAAGGCCGCGGGGCATAGCAGTAGCCCCTTACTTAGACGACGTTCTGATACAGGCGTCAAATTTCCAAATTGCCAGGTCCCATACGGACATTGTTCTGGCATTCCTGAGGTCTCAGGGGTGGAAAGTGAACGAAAAAAAGAGTTCTCTATCCCCTCTCACATGAGTTTCCTTCCTGGGAACTCTGATAGATTCTGTAGAAATGAGGATTTACCTGACAGAGGCCAGGTTGTCAAAACTTCTAAATTCCTGCCATGTTCTTTATTCTACTTCTCGCCCTTCGGTGTCTCAGTGTATGGAAGTTATCGGCTTAATGGTAGCGGCAATGGACATAGTTCCGTTTGCCCGCCTACATCTCAGACCGCTGCAACTCTGCATGCTCAGTCAGTGGAATGGGGATTACACAGATTTGTCCCCTCTACTAAATCTGGATCAAGAGACCAGGGATTCTCTTCTCTGGTGGCTATCTCCGGTCCATCTGTCCAAAGGTATGACCTTCCGCAGGTCAGATTGGACAATAGTAACAACAGATGCCAGCCTTCTGGGCTGGGATACAGTCTGGAACTCTCTGAAGGCTCAGGGGTCGTGTACTCAGGAGGAGGCACTCCTTCCGATAAACATTCTGGAACTAAGACTTATATTCACAGAGATTCACTCTTGCCATCTATCAGCTATCCATATCCCAGCAGATTTTCTAAGTCGACAGACTTTTCATCTGGGGGAGTGGGAGCTCCATCCGGAGGTGTTTGCACAGTTGATTCAACGTTGGGGCAAACCAGAATTGGATCTCATGGCGTCTCGCCAGAACGCCAAGCTTCCTTGTTACGGATCCAGGTCCAGAGATCCCAAGGCAGCGCTGATAGATGCTCTAGCAGCGCCTTGGTCCTTCAACCTGGCTTATGTGTTTCCACCGTTTCCTCTGCTCCCTCGTCTGACTGCCAAGGTCAAGCAGGAGAGAGCATCAGTGATTTTGATAGCACCTGCGTGGCCACGCAGGACTTGGTATGCAGATCTGGTGGACATGTCATCCTTTCCACCATGGACTCTGCCTCTGAGACAGGACCTTCTACTTTAGGGTCCTTTCAACCATCCACATCTAATTTCTCTGCGGCTGACTGCTTGGAGAGTGAACGCTTGATTTTATCAAAGCGTGGTTTCTCCGAGTCGGTCATTGATACCTTAATACAGGCGCGAAAGCCTGTCACCAGGAAAATCTATCATACAATATGGTGTAAATATCTTCATTGGTGTGAATCCAAGGGTTACTCATGGAGTAAGGTCAGGATTCCTAGGATATTATCTTTTCTCCAAGAAGGATTGGAGAAGGGTTTGTCAGCTAGTTCCTTAAAGGGACAGATTTCTGCTCTGTCTATTCTTTTGCACAAATGTCTGGCTGAGGTTCCAGACGTGCAGGCGTTTTGTCAGGCTTTAGTCAGAATCAAGCCTGTGTTTAAACCTGTTGCTCCACCTTGGAGTTTAAATTTAGTTCTTAAGGTTCTTCAAGGGGTTCCGTTTGAACCTTTGCATTCCATAGATATTAAGCTCTTATCTCCTCGGCTCAAAGAGTTTCGGAGTTATCTGCTTTACAATGTGATTCCCCTTATTTCATTTTTCATGCAGATAAGGTAGTGTTACGTACCAAACCTGGTTTTCTACCTAAGGTGGTATCTAATAAAAATATCAATCAGGAGATTGTTGTACCGTCACTGTGTCCTAATCCTTCTTCAAAGAAGGAACGTCTTTTACACAAACTTGACATGGTTCGTGCTTTAAAGTTTTATTTACAAACTACAAAAGATTTTCGTCAAACATCTGCATTGTTTGTTGTCTACTCTGGACAGAGGAGAGGCCAAAAGGCTTCGGCAACTTCTCTTTCTTTTTCGATAAGGAGTATAATACGCTTAGCTTATGAGACTGCTGGCCAGCAGCCTCCTGAAAGGATTACAGCTCATTCTACTAGAGCGGTAGCTTCCACATGGGCTTTTAAAAATGAGGCTTCTGTTGAACAGATTTGTAAGGCGGCGACTTGGTCTTCGCTTCATACTTTTTCAAAATTCTATAAATTTGATACTTTTGCTTCTTCTGAGGCTATTTTTGGGAGAAAGGTCTTGCAGGCAGTGGTGCCTTCTGTTTAAGCACCTGCCTTGTCCCTCCTTTCATCCGTGTCCTATAGCTTTGGTATTGGTATCCCACAAGTAATGGATGATCCGTGGACTGGATACACCTTACAAGAGAAAACAAAATTTATGCTTACCTGATATTATAGAATTTATTTCTCTTGCGGTGTATCCAGTCCACAGCCCGCCCTGTCATTTTAAGGCAGGTGTGTTTTATTTTTAAACTACAGTCACCACTGCACCCTATGGTTTCTCCTTTCTCTTGCTTGTCTTTGGTCGAATGACTGGGAGTGGCAGTTAGGGGAGGAGCTATATAGACAGCTCTGCTGTGGGTGATCCTCTTGCAGCTTCCTGTTGGGAAGGAGAATATCCCACAAGTAATGGATGATCCGTGGACTGGATACACCACAAGAGAAATAAATTTATCAGGTAAGCATAAATTTTGTTTTCTTTGCTGGAGCATAGTTGTACTACTGCACCAATAAAACTGCACCAATATATCAACCTTATAGAAAGTGTTTTCTACTTATCAAAGTGTTATGTAGTGCACCACAAAGTTTATTTCTGATGACAGAAGACTTAAAAACCTTAGATGGTTGACTGTGTACAAAGCTACTCAGACAAGCACACCAGGGCTACTGCACAATGATTCTAAACTGTTTATTTAAAGGGACAGTCTACTTGAAAATGTTTATTGTTTAATATGTAATCCCCTTATTACCCATTCCCTAGTTTTGCATAACTAAGACTATTATATTAATAAACGTTTTACCTCTGTGATTACCTTGTATCTAAGTCTCTGCAGATTTCCCCCTTATCTTAATTCTTTTGACCCACTTGCATTTTAGCCAATCAGTGCTGACTCATAAATAACATTCGGCTAGATTTAGAGTTTTGTCGGTAACGACCCGAAAAGCTAACGCTGGCTTTTTTCTGGACGCACCATAAAAATAACTCTGGTATTGAGAGTCCACATAAAGGCTGCGTTAGGCTCCAAAAAAGGAGCGTAGAGCATATTTAACGCAGCTTCAACTCTCAATACCAGAGTTGCTTACGGACGCGGCCAGCCTCAAAAACGTGCTCGTGCACGATTCCCCCATAGAAAACAATGGGGCTGTTTGAGCTGAAAAAAAACCTAACACCTGCAAAAAAAGCCGCGTTCAGCTCCTAACGCAGCCCCATTGTTTGCTATGCGGAAACACTTCCTACGTCTGCACCTAACACTCTAACATGTACCCCGAGTCTAAACACCCCTAACCTTACACTTATTAACCCCTAATCTGCCGCCCCCGCTATCGCTGACCCCTGCATATTATTATTAACCCCTAATCTGCCGCTCCGTAAACCGCCGCTACTTACATTATCCCTATGTACCCCTAATCTGCTGCCCTAACATCGCCGACCCCTATATTATATTTATTAACCCCTAATCTGCCCCCCACAACGTCGCCTCCACCTGCCTACACTTATTAACCCCTAATCTGCCGAGCGGACCTGAGCGCTACTATAATAAAGTTATTAACCCCTAATCCGCCTCACTAACCCTATAATAAATAGTATTAACCCCTAATCTGCCCTCCCTAACATCGCCGACACCTAACTTCAATTATTAACCCCTAATCTGCCGACTGGAGCTCACCGCTATTCTAATAAATGTATTAACCCCTAATGCTAAGTCTAACCCTAACACCCCCCTAAATTAAATATAATTTACATCTAACGAAATTAATTATCTCTTATTAAATAAATTATTCCTATTTAAAGATAAATACTTACCTGTAAAATAAATCCTAATATAGCTACACTATAAATTATAATTATATTATAGCTATTTTAGGATTAATATTTATTTTACAGGTAACTTTGTAATTATTTTAACCAGGTACAATAGCTATTAAATAGTTAAGAACTATTTAATAGTTACCTAGTTAAAATAATAACAAAATTACCTGTAAAATAAATCCTAACCTAAGTTACAATTAAACCTAACACTACACTATCATTAAATTAATTAAATAAAATATCTACAATTACCTACAATTAAACCTAACACTACACTATCAATACATTAATTAAATACAATATCTACAAATAACTACAATGAAATAAACTAACTAAAGTACAAAAAATAAAAAAGAACTAAGTTACAAAAAATAAAAAAATATTTACAAACATAAGAAAAATATTACAACAATTTTAAACTAATTACACCTACTCTAAGCCCCCTAATAAAATAACAAAGCCCCCCAAAATAAAAAAATGCCCTACCCTATTCTAAATTACTAAAGTTCAAAGCTCTTTTACCTTACCAGCCCTGAACAGGGCCCTTTGCGGGGCATGCCCCAAGAAGTTCAGCTCTTTTGCCTGTAAAAAAAAACATACAATACCCCCCCCCAACATTACAACCCACCACCCACATACCCCTAATCTAACCCAAACCCCCCCATAAATAAACCTAACACTAAGCCCCTGAAGATCATCCTACCTTGTCTTCACCTCACCGGGTATCACACCGATCCGTCCTGGCTCCGATATCTTCATCCAACCCAAGCGGGGGCTAGACATCCACTGAAGAAGTCCAGAAGAGGGTCCAAAGTCTTCATCCTATCCGGGAAGAAGAGTAGATCCGGACCGGCAACCATCATCTTTCAAGCGGCATCTTCTATCTTCATCCTATGAGGACCGGCTCCATCTTGAAGACCTCCACCGCGGACCCATCTTCATCCGGCGACGTCCAACTGAAGAATGACGGTTCCTTTAAGGGACGTCATCCAAGATGGCGTCCCTCGAATTCCGATTGGCTGATAGGATTCTATCAGCCAATCGGAATTAAGGTAGGAATATTCGGATTGGCTGATGGAATCAGCCAATCAGAATCAAGTTCAATCCGATTGGCTGATCCAATTAGCCAATCTGATTGAGCTCGCATTCTATTGGCTGTTCCGATCACCCATAAACTACCTATGTACCCCTAAACCGAGGTCCCCCCACATCGCCGACACTCGAATACATTTTTTTAACCCCTAATCTGCCACCTACGCCACCTACGTTATCCTTATGTACCCCTAATCTGCTGCCCCTAACACCGCCGACCCCTATATTATATTTATTAACCCCTAATCTGCCCCCCACAACGTCGCAGCCAGCTACCTACAATAATTAACCCCTAATCTGCCGACCGCAAAGCGCCGCCACCTACGTTATCCTTATGTACCCCTAATCTGCTGCCCCTAACACCGCCGACCCCTATATTATATTTATTAACCCCTAATCTGCCCCCCACAACGTCGCAGCCAGCTACCTACAATAATTAACCCCTAATCTGCCGACTGCAAAGCGCCGCCACCTACGTTATCCTTATGTACCCCTAATCTGCTGCACCTAACACCGCCGACCCCTGTATTATATTTATTAACCCCTAATCTGCCCCTCACAACGTCGCCTCCACCTGCCTACACTTATTAACCCCTAATCTGCCGACCGGAGCTCACCGCTATTCTAATAAATGTATTAACCCCTAAAGCTAAGTCTAACCCTAACACTAACACACCCCTAAGTTAAATATAATTTACATCTAACGAAATTAATTAACTCTTATTAAATAAATTATTCCTATTTAAAGATAAATACTTACCTGTAAAATAAATCCTAATATAGCTACAATATAAATTATAATTATATTATAGCTATTTTAGGATTTATATTTATTTTACAGGTAACTTTGTATTTATTTTAACCAGGTACAATAGCTATTAAATAGTTAAGAACTATTTAATAGCTAAAATAGTTAAAATAATTACAAATTTACCTGTAAAATAAATCCTAACCTAAGTTACAATTAAACCTAACACTACACTATCAATAAATTAATTAAATAAACTACCTACGATTACCTACAATTAACCTAACACTACACTATCAATAAATTAATTAAATACAATTCCTACAAATAAATACAATTAAATAAACTAGCTAAAGTACAAAAAATAAAAAGAACTAAGTTACAAAAAATAAAAAAATATTTACAAACATAAGAAAAATATTACAACAATTTTAAACTAATTACACCTACTCTAAGCCCCCTAATAAAATAACAGTTCAAAGCTCTTTTACCTTACCAGCCCTGAACAGGGCCCTTTGCGGGGCATGCCCCAAGACGTTCAGCTCTTTTGCCTGTAAAAAAAAACATACAATACCCCCCCAACATTACAACCCACCACCCACATACCCCTAATCTAACCCAAACCCCCCTTAAATAGACCTAACACTAAGCCCCTGAAGATCATCCTACCTTGTCTTCACCTCACCAGGTATCACCGATCCGTCCTGGCTCCAAAATCTTCATCCAACCCAAGCGGGGGCTGGCGATCCATCATCCGGTGGCTGAAGAGGTCCAGAAGAGGCTCCAAAGTCTTCATCCTATCCGGGAAGAAGAGTAGATCCGGACCGGCAACCATCATCTTCCAAGCGGCATCTTCTATCTTCATCCGATGAGGACCGGCTCCATCCTGAAGACCTCCGACACGGACCCATCTTCATCCGGCGACGTACAACTGAAGAATGAAGGTTCCTTTAAGGGACGTCATCCAAGATGGCGTCCCTCGAATTCCGATTGGCTGATAGGATTCTATCAGCCAATCGGAATTAAGGTAGGAATATTCTGATTGGCTGATGGAATCAGCCAATCAGAATCAAGTTCAATCCGATTGGCTGATCCAATCAGCCAATCAGATTGAGCTCGCATTCTATTGGCTGTTCCGATCAGCCAATTCTATCAGCCAATAGAATGAGAGCTCAATCTGATTGGCTGATTGGATCAGCCAATCGGATTGAACTTGATTCTGATTGGCTGATTCCATCAGCCAATCAGAATATTCCTACTTTAATTCCAATTGGCTGATAGAATCCTATCAGCCAATCGGAATTCGAGGGACGCCATCTTGGATGACGTCCCTTAAAGGAACCGTCATTCGGCTAGTAGGCGTCGGGAGAAGAGGATGTTCCGCGTCGGAGGTCTGCAAGATGGATCCGGAAGAAAGAAGATTGAAGATGCCGTTGATAGAAGACTTCATCCGGATCATGGAACTCTTCAGCTCCCGCTTGGATGAAGACTTCAGCCGGATCATGGACCTCTTCAGCTCCCGCTTGGATGAAGACTTCAGCCGGATCATGGACCTCTTCAGCCCCCCGCTTGGGCTTGGATCAGGACATCGGAGGAGCTCTTCAGGACGGATCGGTGAACCTGGCAGGGTGAAGATAAGGTAGGAAGATCTTCAGGGGCTTAGTGTTAGGTTTATTTAAGGGGGGTTTGGGTTAGATTAGGGGTATGTGGGTGGTGGGTTGTAATGTTGGGGGGTATTGTATGTTTTTTTTTACAGGCAAAAGAGCTGAATTCCTTGGGGCATGCCCCGCAAAGGGCCCTGTTCAGGGCTGGTAAGGTAAAAGAGCTTTGAACTTTTGTAATTTAGAATAGGGTAGGGCATTTTTTTATTTTGGGGGGCTTTGTTATTTTATTAGGGGGCTTAGAGTAGGTGTAATTAGTTTAAAATTGTTGTAATATTTTTCTTATGTTTGTAAATATTTTTTTATTTTTTTGTAACTTAGTTCTTTTTTATTTTTTGTACTTTAGCTAGTTTATTTAATTGTATTTATTTGTAGGAATTGTATTTAATTAATTTATTGATAGTGTAGTGTTAGGTTAATTGTAGGTAATTGTAGGTAGTTTATTTAATTAATTTATTGATAGTGTAGTGTTAGGTTTAATTGTAACTTAGGTTAGGATTTATTTTACAGGTAAATTTGTAATTATTTTAACTATTTTAGCTATTAAATAGTTCTTAACTATTTAATAGCTATTGTACCTGGTTAAAATAAATACAAAGTTACCTGTAAAATAAATATAAATCCTAAAATAGCTATAATATAATTATGATTTATATTGTAGCTATATTAGGATTTATTTTACAGGTAAGTATTTATCTTTAAATAGGAATAATTTATTTAATAACAGTTAATTAATTTCGTTAGATGTAAATTATATTTAACTTAGGGGGGGTGTTAGTGTTAGACTTAGCTAGGGGTTAATACATTTATTAGAATAGCGGTGAGCTCCAGTCGGCAGATTAGGGTTTAATGTTTGAAGTTCGGTGTCGGCGATGTTAGGGAGGGCAGATTAGGGGTTAATACTATTTATTATAGGGTTAGTGAGGCGGATTAGGGGTTAATAACTTTATTATAGTAGTGCTCAGGTCCGCTCGGCAGATTAGGGGTTAATAAGTGTAGGCAGGTGGAGGCGACGTTGTGGGGGGCAGATTAGGGGTTAATAAATATAATATAGGGGTCGGCGATGTTAGGGAAGCAGATTAGGGGTACATAGGGATAATGTAAGTAGCGGCGGTTTACAGAGCGGCAGATTAGGGGTTAATAATAATATGCAGGGGTCAGCGATAGCGGGGGGCGGCAGATTAGGGGTTAATAAGTGTAAGGTTAGGGGTGTTTAGACTCGGGGTACATGTTAGAGTGTTAAGTGCAGACGTAGGAAGGGTTACCGCATAGAAAACAATGGGGCTGCGTTAGGAGCTGAACGCGGCTTTTTTGCAGGTGTTTGGTTTTTTTCCAGCTCAAACAGCTCCATTGTTTCCTATGGGGGAATCGTGCACAAGCACGTTTTTGAGGCTGGCCGCTTGCGTAAGCAACTCTGGTATCGAGAGTTGAAGCTGCGTTAAAAATGCTCTACGCTCCTTTTTTGGAGCCTAACGCAGCCATTCTGTGGACTCTCAATACCAGAGTTATTTTTATGGTGCGGCCAGAAAAAAGCCGGCGTTAGTTTTTCGGGTCGTTACCGACAAAACTCCAAATCTAGCCGTAATTATTTTAACTATTTTAGCTATTAAATAGTTCTTAACTATTTAATAGCTATTGTACCTGGTTAAAATAAATACAAAGTTACCTGTAAAATAAATATTAATCCTAAAATAGCTATAATATAATTATAATTTATATTGTAGCTATATTAGGATTTATTTTACAGGTAAGTATTTAGCTTTAAATAGGAATAATTTATTTAATAAGAGTTAATTAATTTCGTTAGATTAAAATTATATTTAATTTAGGGGGTGTTAGTGTTAGGGTTAGACTTAGCTTTAGGGGTTAATACATTTATTAGAATAGCGGTGAGCTCCAGTCGGCAGATTAGGGGTTAATGTTTGAAGTTAGGTGTCGGCGATGTTAGGGAGGGCAGATTAGGGGTTAATACTATTTATTATAGGGTTAGTAAGGCGGATTAGGGGTTAATAACTTTATAATAATAGCGGTGCGGTCCGCTCGGCAGATTAGGGGTTAATAAGTGTAGGCCGGTGGAGGCGACGTTGAGGGGGGCAGATTAGGGGTTAATAAATATAATATAGGGGTCGGCGGTGTTAGGGGCAGCAGATTAGGGGTACATAAGTATAACGTAGGTGGCGGCGCTTTGAGGTCGGCAGATTAGGGGTTAATTATTGTAGGTAGCTGGCTGCGACGTTGTGGGGGGCAGGTTAGGGTTAATAAATATAATATAGGGGGTCGGCGGTGTTAGGGGCAGCAGATTAGGGGTACATAAGTATAACGTAGGTGGCGGTCGGCAGATTAGGGGTTAAAAATATTTAATCGAGTGGCGGCGATGTGGGGGGACCTCGGTTTAGGGGTACATAGGTAGTTTATGGGTGTTAGTGTACTTTAGAGTACAGTAGTTAAGAGCTTTATGAACTGGCGTTAGCCCAGAAAGCTCTTAACTACTGACTTTTTTTCTGCGGCTGGAGTTTTGTCGTTAGAATTCTAACGCTCACTTCAGACACGACTCTAAATACCGGAGTTAGAAAAATCCCATTGAAAAGATAGGATACGCAATTTTACGTAAGGGGATCTGCGGTATGGAAAAGTCGCGGCTGAAAAGTGAGCGTTAGACCCTTTTTTTAATGACTCCAAATACCGGAGGTAGCCTAAAACCACCGTTAGGAGCCTCTAACGCTGGTTTTCACGGCTAACGCCAAACTCCAAATCTAGGCCATTGTGAGCACAATGTTATCGATATAAGACACATGAACTGTGGTGTGAAAAACTTTCAAAATGCACTGAGATAAGAGGTGGCCTTCAACGGCTTTGAAATCAGTTTGTGAACGTACCTAGGTTTAGCTGTTAACAAAGAATACCATAGGAACAAAGCAAATTTGGAAAGTTGTTTAAAATTGCATGCCCTATTTGAATCATGAAAGTTTAATTTTGATTTGACTGTCCCTTTAATGTTCATGATATGTGCTAATGTACAGTGCTGGCATAACAAAGAATGCAGGCCTACAGTAAAAGTGACTGCAGATTATAATAGTGAGAGAAAGTATAAATTGCTGATAAACCTGAACTATCATAGAAGAAAAGCCTTGACAAAGAGCAGTAAAACTTCAAATACAAAGCAAGAAAGCTGGTTTGCTTTGTGCATCTAGGATGAAGCGCAACAAATTACGATAATTATACTTGGATGGGCCCACTAGCATCCTCTTCCACTCCTTTCCTATTAGTGCCCCCTATAGTAATCCCAGTTCTCCCAGAATACTGCGTGCTTTGGGAACCACTGAGATAGAGAATGTAATTTAAATAAAACATTTCCAATTGACTTCTAGTATCATATTGATTTCCTTCTTGTCAACCTATGTATTCTCTTTAACAAAGGGTACCAAGAGAATGAAGTTGATGAAAGAAGTAAATTGCATTTTTTGTTATTAAATGCACTGTCAGAATCAGGAAACTTTAATTTTGACCTTCACGTCCTTCTAAGGGTCAAAAAGTGAGAAAGGGGGGGAGGAGCCCACTATCAGACTGAGCGGTCGCACATCGCAATAGCTCCAGAAACTTTCTATATAAAAGCCAATTTTTGCGACCGCTCGGACTTATCTAATTAATTGGTGTTGAGACCCAAGAGGTTAAGGAACCTGCACATTGAAAAATTAAGCAGCGAGACGCTCCTGGCAGGTATCTATATCACTTTTCCATCTACCCTGTTAGTCAGGGATATTGAGAGCGGCCATATTTGCCCTTGTGGAGAGTCTGAACGAGTGAAATTTGTCATCTGATACCCTAATAAAAGCAAAAATATCTCCGCAGGAGAACTTCGCCATGGACACGGCGACACAGCTCCTTGCGGTGATCAGTGATCTTCTGGAAGGGTACTGGGTGGAATTTGAGCACTCGGGCATAATGGTGCCTGAACCTTCAGATATGCTTTGCGGCACCGCCAATGTGGGCAGGAGAACTATGAAGCAAGAGAAGGAGTGTACTCACATGCAGCTCCCTATAAAGGACTTGAGAGCTCAACCGAGAATGGCCTCTGAAACGGAGCCGCTAAATTTACAAAGGGGGCGCCCTCAACCAGCTACAGAGCTATTCCCTCAGGGACCGCAACCAGCGCCATGCTG
Organism: Bombina bombina; assembly: GCF_027579735.1. Classification (NCBI taxonomy): domain Eukaryota; kingdom Metazoa; phylum Chordata; class Amphibia; order Anura; family Bombinatoridae; genus Bombina; species Bombina bombina. The sequence continues at coordinate 520,235,888 of NC_069502.1, forward strand.
TATTCCAAATGGACCTATGTGCGTGACCATCCGTAGCAATGACCAGGACCAGATAGTTCTTCCCCATACCTCCATGCTGCGGTCACAGAGGAGATTTTATCAAAGCGTGGTTTCTCCGAGTCGGTCATTGATACCTTAATACAGTCGCGAAAGCCTGTCACCAGGAAAATCTATCATAAGATATGGTGTAAATATCTTCATTGGTGTGAATCCAAGGGTTACTCATGGAGTAAGGTCAGGATTCCTAGGATATTATCTTTTCTCCAAGAAGGATTGGAGAAGGGTTTGTCAGCTAGTTCCTTAAAGGGACAGATTTCTGCTCTGTCTATTCTTTTGCACAAAAGTCTGGCTGAGGTTCCAGACGTGCAGGCGTTTTGTCAGGCTTTAGTCAGAATCAAGCCTGTGTTTAAACCGGTTGCTCCACCTTGGAGTTTAAATTTAGTTCTTAAGGTTCTTCAAGGGGTTCCGTTTGAACCTTTGCATTCCATAGATATTAAGCTCTTATCTTGGAAAGTTCTGTTTTTAGTAGCTATCTCCTCGGCTCAAAGAGTTTCTGAGTTATCTGCTTTACAATGTGATTCCCCCTTATTTCATTTTTCATGCAGATAAGGTAGTGTTACGTACCAAACCTGGTTTTCTACCTAAGGTGGTATCTAATAAAAATATCAATCAGGAGATTGTTGTACCGTCACTGTGTCCTAATCCTTCTTCAAAGAAGGAACGTCTTTTACACAATCTTGACATGGTTCGTGCTTTAAAGTTTTATTTACAAACTACTAAAGATTTTCGTCAAACATCTGCATTGTTTGTTGTCTACTCTGGACAGAGGAGAGGCCAAAAGGCTTCAGCAACTTCTCTTTCTTTTTGGCTAAGGAGTATAATACGCCTTGACATGGTTCGTGCTTTAAAGTTTTATTTACAAACTACTAAAGATTTTCGTCAAACATCTGCATTGTTTGTTGTCTACTCTGGACAGAGGAGAGGCTAAAAGGCTTCGGCAACTTCTCTTTCTTTTTGGCTAAGGAGTATAATACGCCAGATAGTTCTTCCCCATACCTCCATGCTGCGGTCACAGAGGTCTCTCACATACCTGAAAACGCGACACTTACTTCAGAACCGCGCAATGGAGATCGCATCTGTGTCCCAGGACTTTCAATGGCCTGGAGCCCCGTTTTGGCCGATCAGCTCACTCCTCTTTAACTTCCAACAAATTGCAGGACATTATCAAGTTTGGCGAGTAGGAGTGGGATGATTTTGATCAGCTGGGAAGAACTACTACCGCTGCTGCACTGAACTGTTTTACTGCAACTCTTCTCAGAACACTCTATGGTTACATTTTTTTTTCTCTTTCTTTTTTTTTTTGCAGCTGGCATATGTTAGGTACTACTATGTTTTGTTATGGTGCATTGGTTTAGCGTTTTATTGAGTTTCTTGTTGGTCTTGTCACACTATGGCCTGGCACCTACACAGACTTCACAATGTAGCTATACTTATGTCTCCCATTATTTAACTACTCATTACAACTCCTGATTTTGCATTGAAATGTCTGGATGGCTTGGCCCAGATACAGTAGACGGCCACATCCTCCACTTGCCTGGTTCCTATAACGTACAGACTCACTCAATATAGTGAAGGTATACCCACACACATTCAATGGAGGGTTTAATGCTATTTATAGTTTTGTGGCACTACAATTAAATGTGTTAAGGGTATGCTTCTTCTCTTTTCATATGGCTGACTACACTTGCCAGTCATGTGTGAGACAAGGTTTATACGAAAAATCCAAACACAGATCAATGCAGCTATCTAGTTTTGTTTTAAATATGCACCTATCTTTATTTTAATTGCAGGGGTTTGGAAAGCAAGTTCAAGCTGATGTATTGGCTTGTATACTCAAAAATGACAGTATTTATATCCCTGAGATGTATATGATTACAGTTTGCTAAGCCTTCTTTCAGCACATAACTCTCCCTAAATATTAATATCTATCAGTAGGCTACCTATTTTTTTAGACCGTTAAATTATTGGCACTGAGTTAAGTAATTATATTTTTCAGTTGAGCAGTCTTAAACACAGAGGAAAATGTTTGCTTGCTGGTGTTCCCCCAACAGGCTGTTAGCATTTCATTTATGTATACAATAACGACAACTATGTTTTATCCACACATTACCAGCAGTTTAGTACCTAACACGTAAAGCCTAACCATAATACCTGACATGATTCTAAGATTGGGGCACACACTAATAGTAGCGCCAATTTTCAGCCACACTCTTTCTATATGGTGTATATTAATTGTTGTCCTACTAAATGCGAATAACAATTAAATGTTTATTACTGAGTAACTTATATGCCTACTGCATATAAATAGTGCCTGAGTGGGATTGAAATGGTTTTACATAGGGCCGATGCCCCGTGGCAATCTTATTTTCTGCTTTGGCATTCATATACCTAAACTTTAGATTTTTTTTTAGAATCCCTATTCATTTTTAAGAGGTTGCTAGGCTTTGATATATATAATGAGGCTGGTCCTTGCTTTGAATACTGCTCAGATAAGCAGCATTTAGAGGTCTATATATTTGCATTCAGCTTGTATGTTTTCATCTTCTATAAACCAGGGTTAAGGAAATTGTACCAAATCTTTAAGTTTGGACGTTTGGGTCCTATCCTGCTAGATATAATATAGGCCTTACATGAAAATCAGCACTCTCTATCCCTGTATTTAATAGCCAATCAGTCGCCCATGATACTCTCCACATAGATAGGTTGTTGAAACATGCTTATTTTAAGCCTCCAGGCAATAGTTTCCCATGTTATTATATGAATGCACAATATTTTTCCCTCTGTTTGAGTAGGAACTATGTATCTTATCATAACCAAATTGGAGGTACCAGTCATCGCATATAGCGGAGCAAAACTTCACCTCTAAAGGTCATATCTCTAGTTTTGTATTGCTACTAGTCTGGGAACATGGCACATATAGCCCTACTGTGCTGGACAAACTATTGGTCTCATATGTAACCCATTCCTTTCTAACATTTCCTCAGGGTCTCATATGCCTATGTACTGCTATATAAAGTAATATTGCTCCGTGTGGCTATAGCCTGCTTATTTAATTCATATAACCTACTGCATATATATACTCTCCTCCCCCCCAACCTATAACATGTCCCCTTGTTAAGGAGAACTAAATATGCGGCTTTTCTTGCCTATGCCGCAACCCTTATTATAACTTTCAACATTACCTCATATTGAACATGCTAAATAATCTTTCTCTCCTACCTTGAGTTAATATTTCAGTTCGGTCCAATAGTGGCCTATTGAGTTACAAGAAAAATGTTTTAAGTTTATTTGTTATGCATAACATAAAGCATTATAAAAATGAAGTTTATCATTTGAGATTCATAAGTGGTCTCCTAGGTTTGAAATCACCTTCTTTTGCTCAAATATTTCCGTTTATGTTAGAGGGTCCAAGAGAGACCTACTGTATCATTTAGAAGGTTCCTAGGTGACAGGCATACCATTTATATAATGTTCACATGGTACATATATTATCAGCCTTGTGTTTTTTATAATCCAATTTTTGTTGTCGGTACTCCTTGTGAAACTGATGTTTTATCTCATGTGACATAATAATTTATTTATACAATGTTGTATGCCTTTAAATGAACCTCAAATAAAAATTTATTGAAAAAAAAAAAAGTGAGAAAGGGACATCTTCCAGCTAAAAGAGGAAATTGTCAGGGACACTTCTCTGAAGGCTCAAAGGATAAAGTAAATAATGGTATCATATTAGCCATGCAGAAACAGGAGACACATGATACGTAGGGAGGAGATACCTTTTGATGATTAAAAGGCTGGCAATTGACAAATGAATAGTACTGCATATTTATACAGGATATAATACACACAGGTGCATAGGTATTAGGATATAGAGACACAAATAGAAACATTTATATAAAGTTTAAATATTGAACATCCAACCAAATATTTTTAGTAACCATGGCCTCAATCACAATTTATAGCGGTGTTGATGGCTTTTTTTCCAGGACGAAAAGGCTAATTTATGATTTGGCATCATCACAATAGCTCGATGTTGGCTGATTATTGCTCTCACAAACAGCTTTTCAGATCCTTGATAAAATTGTACTATTTTCCTATTGAGCCGAAAAACATAATTTATGTAAGAATTTACCTGATAAATTCATTTCTTTCCTATTGGCAAGAGTCCATGAGCTAGTGACGTATGCCTATAAATACACCCCTCACCACACCCACAATTCAGTTTAACGAATAGCCAAGTAGTGGGGTGATAAAGAAAGGAGTAAAAAGCATACAAAGGAATTTGGAAATAATTGTACTTTATACAAAAAAAATCATAACCACCATAAAAAGGGTGGGCCTCACGGACTCTTGCCAATATGAAAGAAGTGAATTTATCAGGTAAATTCTTACATAAATTATGTTTTCTTTCATGTAATTGGCAAGAGTCCATGAGCTAGCGACGTATGGGATATCAATACCCAAGATGTGGAACTCCACACAAGAGTCACTAGAGAGGGAGTAATAAAAAATAAATAACAGCCATAATCCGCTGAAAAAATAATCCACAACCCAAAATATAAGTTTATTCTTTAAAGGGACACTGAACACAAATTTTTCTTTCGTGATTCAGATAGAGCATGCAATTTTAAGCAACTTTCTAATTTACACCTATTATCAAATTTTCTTCATTCTCTTGATAACTTTATTTGAAACGGAAATTTAGATGCCGGCCCATTTTTGGTGAATAACCTGGGTTATTCTTGCTGATTGGTGAATAAATTCATCCACCAATAAAAAAGTGCTGTCCAGAGTCCTGAACCAAAAAAAAAAAACTTAGATGCCTTCTTTTTCAAATGAAGATAGCAAGTGAGCGAAGAAACATTGTTAATAGGAGTAAATTAGAAAGTTGCTTAAAATTGCATGCTCTATCTGAATCACGAAAGAAAAAAATTTGGGTCCAGTGTCCCTTTATATGACAAGAAAAACTTAAAACATCAGCAGAAGAATCAAACTGAAATAGCTGCCTGAAGAACTTTTCTACCAAAAACTGCTTCTGAAGAAGCAAATACATCAAAACGGTAGAATTTAGTAAATGTATGTAAAGAAGACCAAGTTGCCACTCTGAAAATTTGATGAAGCTTCATTCTTAAAAGCCCACTAAGTGGAGACTGATCTAGTAGAATGAGCTGTAATTCTCTGAGGCGGGACCTGACCCGACTCTAAATAGGCTTGATGAATCAAAAGCTTTAACCAAGAAGCCAAGGAAATAGCAGAAGCCTTCTGACCTTTCCTAGGACCAGAAAATATAACAAATAGACTAGAAGTCTTCCTGAAATTTTTAGTAGCTTCAACGTAATATTTCAAAGCTCTTACCACATCCAAAGAATGTAAGGATCTTTCCAAAGAATTCTTAGGATTAGGACACAAAGAAGGGACAACAATTTCTCTACTAATGTTGTTAGAATTCACAACTTTAGGTAAAAATTTAAATGAAGTCTGCAAAACCGCCTTATCCTGATGAAAAATCAGAAAAAGAGATTCACAAGAAAGAGCAGATAGCTCAGGCAGTATTTTGCAGATATGCAAACCTCAGGAGCTGAAAGTGATCCATGTGAATAGGGATGCACAGATATCCATCATTTAGGTCTATAATAGCTATAAACTGACCCTTTTGGATAAAGGAAAATATTGTCCCTAATGATCTCATTATAGAAATGGGAACCTTGACAAACATGTTTAGGGTTGTTGAATCTAGGACAGAACTGTAAGTCTCTTTGGACAATAAACAGATTGGGGTGAAACCCTTGACCATGAGGCGACACTGGTACTGGGATTATTATTCCCATATCCTCCAAAATCTTTTATAAAGGCTGTTGCCTCTGAAGGATCATTGACAAGATGCAATATGATGTGGTCAATAAGGAAAACTCTGCTTCAAAGAGAACAAACTCTCAATCGCTTGAAAAATAAAAATAATAAATCCGGATATCCAAACTTTTTTTTTTGGGGAATCTTAAAATATATAAACTTATACAAAGTTATAAATCTGTGCATGACATACGCATAGTATGTAGTATATATGTAAGTATACACACATATTTAACCTGTCATGTGGCCTTACAGACTACAAAAGCACTAAAATAGACCAATAGCTACACAGAAGATACTTGTAAATTCATGTCCAGAATAAACAGAGACTTCATATACTTACAAAGAAGATACACAATGTACATTGTTAATGAAAATATTCATAATTAATGTTAAGTATATGATAAACGTATGTGCATACATGTAATTTACTCATACAAAAGGTAGATAGACCTCCACTATTAATGAAAATATTCATGATCAATGTTCAGTATTCCATAATATTACCTTTGCGCATAGATATAAATTACGCATAGTGGGCTAGATTACAAGTAAGGTGCAAATTAACGCTCCTGCTTGAGAGTCAATTGCGCTAGAAGTAAGATTTTTGTGCTCGCCGGGTTGTGCTCGTATTACGAGTTTAAAGTAACCTGACTAGTGCAAAAATCTAAAGTTAGAATATCGCATGTGCGGTCACATATTCCCCCCCATCGAAGTCAATGCAGAAAAAAAGTGGAAAGTATTTTGGGGCTAAAGTTGGCAGGAGTGGGTCGTTAGAAAAAAAAGTGGCACTGTAAAGTGCCTTTACATTGCGGTCTACGGGAACTGTGTGTTCCCTGTAACTATATATGTATATGCTTACATAATATATATGTATATCATCATATACATACTGTATATATTTAAAATTGTTGCCATCGCTGCGCTACTTACCTCCTTTGCTGTGCGATGTCTCTCCTGACGGCATCAGAACAAGGCTCCCATAGGAGCCTATGGAAGCGTGCTCTCGTGAGCGCAATGCTTCCCAGCAATGCAAACGCGAGCTTGCGTTCACATTGCTATAAACTTGTAATACCAGCGCACTTTAGCTCCACTTGTAATCTGGCCCTGTCTACAGAGACAGAAAGGTCTGCCTATGTAAAAATTATTATATGTGTTACTACACATGCAATAAACAAACAGCTTCTAGAGATTTGTATATAATAATATTGTACATGAAGCAAATAAAGAGCATACAATTTACAACAGTATATAAAATGCAGACAGACATTATAAAAATTATATAATATGCACCAAGCATAATAAAATTATATAATGTGCACCAAGTATAATAAATACTCTTCCCTCATAACAACATGCTCAACCAGAGTTCCCTCTATTCATAAGCTAAGTGCACTGAGCAGTTAATGTTTGTCTTAAAGGGTCAGGCACTTATTTTCTAAAAAGTGGCATAAATATTTGAGAGCAGGTTAAAACCCCTGGCTATGCTGTACCTGTGCTGTGTAAAATCACTTACCTTACGTAGCACCCCACCACTGGTTTACCAGGCATGTCAACTCCTTTGCCATGAAGCGGCAGCCTTATCCAGTAGAGAGCTCATTCAGTGCAGGTATCGAGTATTGCAGTAGGAAATACCCGTGTCTGAAATCCAGTTAGGGAAATACTATGCACATAACAGGGTATTCGTATGTACTTGTATCATTCAGCTGCTGTGAAGAGTATTTTCTGTCTTTAGACTCCTGCTTCATAAATATCAGTTGCTGGCTCAAATGAGCAAGCCTGGAACCAATTGGAGCAATAAACTTGTGATAAATCTAACTCTTAGGGTATATCCCCTTCCATGACATGAAATTGTCTTTATCCTGGCCTAATGGTGTTTTTTTGCACATAAATTGATGCCAACAATTTTAAGTAAGTAACTGATATTTTTGAAGGCTTAATAACCACTGGGTCACTGAATTCCCTATAGGAATATGTAGCCTAGATTGTCTTTAGCCTGGCCCGAAGGTGTTTTGGGCACAGAAAGTGATGTCAACCTTGGCATGGGTGCAGTATTTCAAAATGTTGAATAAATAAGTGATATTTTCAAAGGGTTAATTAACATTGGGCCACTGGTTTCACTATGAACTTGAGAGAGAGCACAACATGAGATTATAGGTTTGGCTCAGTACGGAGCTTCCTATATGCAGCTGCAGTGAGTGATGCACATAATCTGCCCTCCCAGTCCCTGATATATATGTATATGGCACTTCGCTGAAGCCAGATTCATTTCTGCAAAACGCCTGGTATCTATCAATTAATCCTGTACCGTAAGCAAAATCACTTCTATTTGTCATTATAGCCTTGTGTGACCTGGGTAGTATGGATGTGTAATCAAGTTCAGGACCCATGTGTGTCTGCTTAAGTGATATTCAGGCCCCCACTAGTCACTAGGCAAACAAGGCAAATACTAACAGTGTGAGGAGGTGAGGGAGGGTTTGTCCTTACATTATTGCCGAGAGATTGGGCCGGAGGGGTGTGTGGCTGAGCTGGAGGGGGGCGGGCCATATAAATTTCCAGGGCCGGTCTGATTTCCCAGTCCGGCCCTGAACTTTCCTATTTACTTCTGTTACTGAAATATGCTTAATTCTCTTGGTATCCTTTGTTGAAGGAGCAAACAATGCACTACTGAGAACTAGATGAACACATTGGGTGAGCTAATGACAAGAGGCATATATATGTGCAGCCACCAATCAGCAGCTAGCTTGCAGTTCTGCATTGCTGCTCCTGAGCTTACCTAGGTATGTTTTTCTACAAAGGATACTAGGAAAATGAAGCAAATTAGATAACAGAAGTAAATGGAATGTTATTTAAAATATTATGCTTTATCGTAGACATCCTCAAACGTGGCCCTCCAGAGGTTTTGCAACTACATTTCCTACGATGCTCAGCCAGCATATCAAAACCTCTGGAGGGCCAAGTTTGAGGATGTTTGCTTTATCGGAACCATACATTTTTAATTTTGCCTTTATTGTCCCTTTAAACTCTTTGAAAATGTCAGTTACCTAGTTAAAATTTTGAAAATCCATCACTTATGCCAAGGTTTGCATCACTTTTTGTGGGCCAGGCTAATGGACAGTATCCAGTCATGGACGGGAATCAGGTCTATGTAGTCCTATAGTGAAATCAATGGCCAATGATCCATTAACCCTGAAAATATCAGTTACTTTTTCCAAAATGGAAAATTAAAGCACCTATGCCAGTGTTTGCATCACTTTCTGTGCCCCAAAACACAATTTGGTCAGGTTTAAAAACAATCCATGTCATGGAGTGGATCTACCCTATGTATATTCACAGTGAAAATTAGTGGCTCAATGGTCATTAACCCCTTTGAAAATATCAGTTACTTATTCAAAATTTTGAAATACAGCACCTATGTAAAGGATGACATAACTTTCTGTGCCTAAAACACAATTGGGCCAGGTTAAATGCAACTGCTTGTCATGGAGGGGGATCTAACCTACATATATTCATAGTAAAATCAGTAGCCCAATGGTCATTTACCCTTTGAAAATATCAGTTACTTATTTAATTTTTTTTAAATACCACAGCACCCATGCCTAGATTAACATCAATTTATGTGCTTAAAACACAATTGAAACAGCATAAAGACAATTGTGTGTCATGGAGGGGGGTTCTATCCGACATATATTAATAGTGAAATCAGTGGCCCAATAGTAATTAACCCTTTAAAAACTTGAGTTGCTTATTTAAAATTGTAGTTTACAGCACATATACCAATTGTTAGCATCACTTTGTGTGCTCAAAACACTATTGAGCCAGGCTGTCATGGAGGGTATTTACCCTACGCATATCCATAGTGAAATCAGTTGCCCAATCATCATTAATCCATAAAAAATATAACATTCACATTTTTTAAATACTGTACCCAGGCAAAGGTTGGCATCACTTTCTGGGCCCAAAACACTTTTTGGCCAGGCTAATGACAATTGACAGTCATAGAAAGGACCCAAACCCTCTGTCTTCCCTTTACTGAAATCAGTAGCCCCAATGGCCATTAACCCTGAAATATCAGTAACATATTCAAAATTGTAAATTATGATATTTATGTCAATGTTGGCATCACTTACTGTGAACAAAACTCTACTGGGCCAGGCTAAAGAAAATTGTGTGTCATGGAGGGGGTTCTAACCCAGGGGTTGAAAAACCTGCTTAAAATTTAGGAGACAGACACATTTTTAGGAGCAAGAAAATAGTAGTTGTATATAATTGAAAGTGCCACATGGCAAGAGTGCTGATTGGATAACAGTTCAAACTAGGGTTGCCACCTTTTCCTCAAAAAAATACTGGCATGGGTGAGGGCAGAGCCACAAATGGGCAGAGCCAAAAAAAGAGGCAGATTCTCTCAATTGTTGCAATCTCCTACGAGATTGAGCTTCAGGATCTTCGGTGCAGGTTTCATATCGCTTTAATGACAGGAAATAAAGTGACTGAAGCTGGGAAAACTGAGGTGACTGAGTGAGGGAATATGGAGCAAGGAGGTGAGAGACCAATTTAGCAATGAACATGTGTCTGGTGTATAAGATGAGCAAGTCTGGGGAGACAATATGAGACTGAGGGACGATACGGAGTAGAACCTGGAATACTGGGCTAAGTAAAGATGGGACTGAGAAGACCAGAGCTACTAACACAACAGTAGCACAAACAGAAGCCACACACTTACAAGTTGTCACACGAAGATACACATCACAATATACACAGCGAATGAAAACAGCCCAATGAAATGACCTCACTGGCATAGACTGGCGCAGAGAAGGCAGAATCTCAGAGTAGAGTAGACCTACATCTAGTGACCAAATACAAAGACATTCTCACTGATGTCATGTTTCAAATTATTTTTGAGGTAGTCAGGACAACGAGTTTAATTACTTCAGTTAGAATAAAAAAAAAAAGCGGCTTTTGCATTGCTGGTATTTTACTAATGCTCCTAATCGTCGATTAAAATATTTTTTTGCATAAACCCCCCCCAAAAAACAGATATACAAAATCTTACTTGGGAACTAAAAAGGGGTCTACAGAATAAGAGAACATTTTTTAAAAATGATTTTGATATAAAGTACTTTATAAAAGTAGGAATAACTAATATTAGATAATTTTACACCAATATACAAACACCCCTGCCTTGACTTACATTGTGGTCAACATGGTCTAGAACAACCCTTGTCTCTAAATCTTCAATACTCGTGATATACTTTTGTTTTCTTACGAATATTTAACATCTAAATAATCCATCTTTTTATTCCTATTATTCTGCTCAGTAAAATTTTGCTATCTCAAGTATTACTGGTGTCATAATTATACTTTTAATATTTATAGTGACGTGTTATCACGTCATCCATGTAGCCAAAATCTTTACACACATTTATCTAGAGTCGAACAGGGTAACCTTGACTTGCGCACATTTGCTAAATTACTCCCCGAACCCAAGCTATAGGGCGGGAATACCCAATCAGGACGCGTTGGGCCTGTAACGTTACCAAAATAATTGTCACGTGTCTTCTGGGATTTTGTTGTCAGAGAGTTGCTCACGTTGAGTTTGCGTTTTGGTAAATGTCTGACTGGGAAGAAGACAACGAAAGTAACAACAACGGAATCAAAAGTCATCGGTCTGATACCGTTAGTCCTAAACCGTATGTGCCACAATCAACCCATCAGCGTGACGCATTTGAGTTCCGCAGAGAGCCGAGATCAGAGTCCGGAAGATGGCAAGGAAGAAGAGGAGGGCATGACAGGGCCGACAGGTTCTTCAGGGCAGATGATGGATCAAAAGTGGCACCGGTGGTCACTAGGGAGCCCGGAACTGGTTGGACTCGGGAGTTTAGGAGGCAGAGGGATGGCTGTGAAGGCGACTTGTGCTCCTTTGATTTTCAATGTTGACAACTCAGTGATTGGTCAGGTAATCGGTAAGTGAGGAGCTGTATTTGCTGATAATATTTAATTGGGGAGTACTGCGCAGTGCGCTAACAGCCAAAAGTTACTGATGTATTCTGAATAATTACATGCATATTAGGGAATGACCTATCACACTAGTCTAATTTATTAGGCTGCTGTAACTTTGAAATACGCTTTTATAGCGACAGTCTACGCAATATCCATACAATTTCAATAAATTTTCTTGTTGTTTTGCTGGCATTTTACCAGAATTGCTTAAATGGACTTTAACCCCTTAATGACCACAGCACTTTTCCATTTTCTGTCCGTTTGGGACCAAGGCTATTTTTACATTTCTGCAGTGTTTGTGTTTAGCTGTAATTTTCTTCTCTACTCATTTACTGTACCCACACATATTATATACCGTTGTTCTTGCCATTAAATGGACTTTCTAAAGATATTATTTTCATCATATTTATAATTTACTATAAAAAAATTATAAAATGAGGAAAAAATGGAAAAAAAAACACACTTTTTCTAACTTTGACCCCCAAAATCTGCTACACATCTACAATCACCAAAAAACACCTATGCTAAATAGTTTCTAAACTTTGCCCTGAGTTTAGAAATACCAATGTTTACATGTTCTTTGCTTTTTTTGTAAGTTATAGGGCCATAAATACAAGTAGCACTTTGCTATTTCCAAACATTATTTTTTCAAAATTAGCGCTAGTTACATTAGAACACTAATATCTTTCAGGAATCCTGAATATCCCTTGACATGTATATATTTTTTTTTAGTAGACATCCCAAAGTATTGATCTAGGCCCATTTTGGTATATTTCATGCCATCATTTTGCTGCCAAATGCGAATTAAATACAAAAATTGTTCACTTTTTCACTAATTTTTTCACAAACTTTTGGTTTCTCACTGAAATTATTTACAAACAGCTTGTGCAATTATGGCTTAAATGGTTGTAAATTCTTCTCTGGGATCCCCTTTGTTCAGAAATAGCAGACATATATGGCTTTGGCGTTGCTTTTTGGTAATTAGAAGGCTGCTAAATGCCACTGCGCACTACAGTGTATTATGCCCAGCAGTGAAGGGGTTAATTAGGGAGCATGTAGGGAGCTTTTAGAGGTAATTTTAGCTTTAGTGTAGTGTAGTACACAACCCCAAGTATTGATCTAGGCCAATTTTGGTATATTTCATGCCACCATTTCACCGCTAAATGCAATCAAATTAAAAAAAACGTTACATTTTTCACAATTTTAGGTTTGTCGCTGAAATCTTTTACAAACAGCTTGTGCAATTATGGCACAAATGGTTGAAAATGCTTCTCTGGGATCCCCTTTGTTCAGAAATAGCAGACATATATGGCTTTGGCATTGCTTTTTGGTAATTAGGAAGGCCCGCTAAATGCCACATGCAAATTAATACATACATAAAAATATAAATACTTAAAAAGCAATAGAAAATGGTTAAAAAGCAGTTGATCTGTCTGAATAGATATTACCCAATACTGGGGAGTGTCCTTAGGAGTGTCCACATAGAATAATGATTGTTGCGGTAGTTTTGTAATCTCAGCTCCTAATCACTGTCTTTAGAAAATGAGGTGCAGCTACTTACAGAGGTTGTTTCCAAACGCTCTCTTTATTTGTAGATTCTATGGCGAAAGAAGAGACAGTGCAACCCCACATCAAGGTAGCAGTTTCACAATTTATTAAATACACAAAAGTAATGCACTTACAAACAAGCTAAAAGTTATCGCATTGATCCCTTCATAGGGAAAAAGAAGGGGTCCCAGTTCACTTAGAAATCCTTCAGGACACAGCTGTATTGCTGCCACTTCAATACTTCTTCCAAACAGTCTTAGTATATTGGAGCCATCCTTAGCTCCACCCCCAACGTGTTTCGTCTGCGCTCTCCAGACTTTTTCAAGAGGAAATTATGATGTTTAGCACGTCCTGTCGTTGCTATTTACATCCGGTCGTCAGTTCTGATTGGTTGCTCACTGACCTATCCACTAGCAGGATGCGAACAAGCCTCTTTTTTTTCTACAGACAATATCGTAAGCTAATTCGCTTGCTGAAAAATAAATATGCACTCCTGCTTTTTGTCAGCACACTTCATTAACTGTTTGAATACGCATATCTTCTAAGCATTAATACATGAATACTAAAACATTAAGAATGTAAGTTAATAAACATGGTTGAACCTATACATATATGTAATTCATTATCTACAAATCTGTATTGACATTATAATTGACTTCATCCACTTCATAAAGAATTTACATAGTTAAATACAAATAAATGATATATTAAAAACTAAATTAATACTTATATATAAAATTCATACTTCATATATAATATTCTTCTTAAAGAAACCTATATAACATTAAAAAAGGTTGATACAAATTCATTCAACAGTCCATTTAAAATTGATTACATATTCTATACCAAAGGGAAAGATATACTGTAGGGAAAGATGTACTGTATTTACAGCATAAAAGCCTGCAAGTCTATATCGACATTTAACCCTTTTGGGGCCATACAATTAAGCAGGTGAATCCATTTGGTCTCACACTTTCTGAGGTGCATTAACCTGCTGTTCATTGCCCCACTGATTGTGGTATGGTCTCTAATATTTTCACCTTTGAGGTTATTTGGATTTTTATTATGCACCCCTCCCTAAAATGTTCAGATACACTGTGATTTTCATATCCTTTGGGTTATGTTTTCTATGTGTTTCATATATGCAGCGTTTGACTTTCCTTTTCGTTCTTCCTACGTAAAGTAAATTACATCCACACATGAAGGTAAATACACCGCATATATGGACACACATGAACCTCTATCTTTAATTTTAAATTCTTTAGAATGATCCCAGTTGTGAATATTATCACCCTTACTAATGAGTGGGGTCTTTAACTAGCAATCCTTTCTAGCTATCTAGATTTGGTTCTTACAGCCAACTGTTAGGAAAACAAATCTTACCTAAAAGATACTACCCAAACCATAAAATTATTTGAAGGCCATAACATGGATAATAGTTTTTTTTTTGGATATCTTGCGATATTACTTCGTTATACACGAATATACCACACATAGAGGGAGTGAAAGCTTTTGAGGAGTTCTTTGATAAATTTAGCGATTTACCACCGATACAAGTCAAGTATTTAGCAAGAGGGATTGAATTTATTCTATTCCACAATTTCTTCTCATTCGAGAAAAAGTTTTATCAGCAGATACAAGGAACGGCCATGGGTACGCCCATGGCCCCTTCCTATGCCAACATCTATATGGCTGCTTTCGAGGAGAAGTACGTGTGGAATAACAACCCATACAAGGAGAATGTCATGATATATCAGCGCTATATCGATGACATTCTCATGGTGTGGAAAGGTTGTGATATAGAAGCCATGGAGTTTATTAGTCATCTTAATAATAATAACTTTAATCTGGAATTTACAAGCAAAATACATAAGAGTGAAATAGAATTTTTAGACTTATGTCTTTTCATTGATCCAACTACCAATAAAACAGCGGTCAAGAATTTTAAGAAAGAAGTAGATAGTAATGGGTTTTTAAATGCAGGGAGTGGCCACCTGCCCCAATGGAAAAGAAATATACCTTATGGCTAATTTCTTAGGATTCGTAGAAACTGTACCAACATAGATGATTTTGAGACAGAAGCTGATCAGTTAGAAGATACATTTTTAAAAAAAGGGTATGACAGTGGTTTAGTACAGAGAGCTAGAATAGAATAGAGAGTAGAAATAAAGATAGAGGGGATCTCTTGCTTAGCACAAATGAAAATCAAGTTGTTACCAAAACCCATAATGAGGAAAAGAAACGGGGAGCTAAATTTATAACAACATATAATCTAGGTGCTAATTTCATTAAAACTACACTTAAAAAACATTGGAATATCCTTTTGGCTGATCCTGTGTTAGGACCCCATTTGGAGCCCTACCCGGTAACTATTTTTAAGAAAAATAAAAGCATTAAAAATATATTAGCCCCATCTAAATTAAGAGAAATCAAAAATATAAAGAAAGGGACTCTCTCAGATTGGTGCATTAATAAAGGGGGAACTTTCAAATGTGGTAGACTAAACTGTTGTATGTGCAGTCTCATTAGTAAGGGTGATAATGTTCACAACTGGGATCATTCTAAAGAATTTAAAATTAAAGATAGAGCTTCATGTGTGTCCGTGTATGCGGTGTATTACTAACTCATGTGTGATTGTAATTTAATTTACGTAGGAAGAACGAAAAGGAAAGTCAAACGCCGCATATATGAACACATAGAAAATATAACCAAAGGATATGAAAATCACAGTGTATCTGAACATTTTAGGAGGGTGCATAATAAAAATCCAAATAACCTCAAAGTGAAAATATTAGAGACCATACCACAATCAGTGGGCAATGAACAGCAGAGGTTAATGCACCTCAGAAAGTGTGAGACCAAATGGATTCACCTGCTTAATTGTATGGCCCCAAAAGGGTTAAATGTCGATATAGACTTGCAGGCTTTTATGCTGTAAATACAGTACATCTTTCCCTACAGTATATCTTTCCCTTTGGTATAGAATATGTAATCAATTTTTAAATGGACTGTTGAATGAATTTGTATCAACCTTTTTTTAATGTTATATAGGTTTCTTTAAGAAGAATATTTATTAAATAGGAAGTATGAATTTTATATGTAAGTATTAATTTAGTTTTTTAATATATCATTTATTTGTATTTAACTATGTAAATTCTTTATGAAGTGGATGAAGTCAATTATAAGTCAATACAGATTTGTAGATAATGAATTACATATATGTATAGGTTCAACCATGTTTATTAACTTACATTCTTAATGTTTTAGTATTCATGTATTAATACTTAGAAGATATGCGTATTCAAACAGTTAATGAAAGAGTGTGACAAAAAGCAGGAGTGCATATTTATTTTTCAGCAAGCGAATTAGCTTACGATATTGTCTGTAGAAAAGAGGCTTGTTCGATCCTGCTAGTGGAGTAGGTCAGTGAGCAACAATCATAAGTGACGAGCCGGATGTAAATAGCAACGTTACAGGAGCGTGCTAAAACATCATCATTTCCTCTTGAAAAAGTCTGGGAGCTCAGACGAAACGCGTTGGGGGTGGAGCTAAGGACTGGCTCCAATATACTACGACTGTTTGGAAGAAGTATTGAAGCGGGCAGCAATACAGCTGTGGTCCTGAAGGATTTCTAAGTGAACTGGGACCCGCTTCTTTTTCCCTATGAAGGGATCAATGCGATAACTTTTAGCTTGTTGTAAGTGCATTACTTTTGTGTATTTAATAAATTTGTGGAAACTGCTACCTTGATGTGGGGGTTGCGCTGTCTCTTCTTTTTGCCATAGGAGCTTTGTAGGGTTAATTTTAGCTGTAGTGTAGTAGACAACCCAAAGTATTGATCTAGGCCCATTTTGATATATTTCATGCCACCATTTCACCGCCCCAAATGCGATCAAATAAAAAAAAAAAACGTTCCCTATTTCACAAAACTTTAGGTTTCTCACTGAAATTATTTACCAAACAGCTTGTGCAATTATGGCACAAATGGTTGTAAATGCTTCTCTGGGATCCCCCCTTTGTTCAAAAATAGCAGACATATATGTCTTTGGCGTTGCTTTTTGGTAATTAGAAGGCCGCCAAATTGCCGCAGCGCGGTCACACGTGTATTATGGCTAGGAGTGATGGGGTTAATATGTAGCTTGTAGGGAGCTTGCAGGGTTAATTTTAGCTTTAGTGTACAGCTCAGCCTCCCACCTGAAACATCAGACCCCTGATCCCTCCCCAACAGCTCTCTTCCTCCCCCACCCCACAATTGTCCCCGCCCCATCTTAAGTACTGGCAGAAATTCTGCCAGTAGTAAAATAAAAGCTATATTTGTTTGTTTTTTTGGCTTTTTTCTTAGCATATTTACATATGCTACTGTGTAGGATCCTCCCTCTAGCCCCCAACCTCACTGATCCCCCACCAAAACAGTCTCTAACCCTCCCCCTCTGCCTTTAATGGGCGCTATCTTGGGTACTGCAGCTGTCTGCCAGTACCCAGTTTAGTAAAAAAAAGTGCTCTTTTATTTTTATTTAATTGCCCTTTTCAGTAGTGTAGCTCCCCCCCCCCAGATAACCCCCCACCCCTTCCAGATCCCTTAGATTTATTATTTTTTTTTTTATTTTTTTTTAACTTTATCAACCTTTATTTTTCTGCAGTGTAGCGGTTCCCTCCCCGCTCCCCGACCCGTGCACGCCGCCCGCCCGCCCACCCCCCACGTGCACGCGCGCGCTCCCGTCTGTCCCCGCCCCCCTCTCCCACTTAATTCGGCACACATCGATGGGCCGCCCACCCGCCTCCCAGACTTGCTCCACCCACCAACGATACCGGCCACCGTTGTCTGGTGCAGAGAGGGCCACAGAGTGGCCCTCTCTGCATCGGATGGCCAAGGGGGGTTATTGCAGGATGCCTCGATATCGGAGGCATCACTGCCAACTAAACCGGAAAGCAGCTGGAAGCGAGCAGGATCGCTTACCAGCTGCTTTCCAGACCAAGGGACGTACGCCACGTCCTCGGTCATTAACTGTAATTTCTTTTGAGGACGTGTGGCGTACGTCCTTGGTCGTTAAGGGTTAAACAAAGAACATTTTTTACATAAAACCCTAAAAAAAAAATTGTTTTGAAATCATAGTACGTTTTACATACATTTTTAATGGATGTTCATGTGGTGGTTTAAACAACATTTTCTTGTCATGCATCTGGAGGCTGGTTATTTTAACCAGTGGAGCTTTGGAAGTTGTCCTGATCAGCTAGTAAGTGATAAATAGCCCAGATATCAGTAGCACTTCCTGTTACGCTCACATGAAATTTAAAGGGACAGTCAAGTCAAAAAAACTTTCATGATTCAAATAGGGCATGTCATTGTAAACAATGTCTCCATTTTACTTTATCACCAATTTTGCTATATGCTCTTGTTATTCTTAGTTGAAAGCTAAAACTAGGAGGTTCATATGCTCATTTTTTAGACCTAGAAGGCCGCCTCTAATCTAAATGCATTTTTACAGTTTTTTCACACTAGAGGGCATTTTTTCATGTGTTTTATATAGGTCACATTGAGCTCATGCATGTGAATTTACCAAGGAAGTGAGCACTGATGGCTAAAATGATAGTCTGTCAAAAGAACTAAAATAAGGGGGCAGTCTGCAGAGGCCTAAGATACAAGGTAATACAGAGGTAAAACGTGTATTATTTATAACTGTGTTGGTTATGCAAAACTGGGGAATTATCTTTTAAAACAACAAAAATTCTGGTGTTGACTGTCCCCTTTCGCTATTAATTATTATAGCAATTTCGCTAAATCTTTTTGCCTGCAAATTATTTAAAATGTACATGACAAATTTTTAGTGCAATGTGCTTATTTGGAACAAATAATAAAGGGGACTTTCATTAAGTATAAATTCTGAAATTCATTCTGAAAGCTCCTTTTATTAGTTTGTAGCGTTCACTACACTGAGCTGCTAAGGCAGCCCACGGCCAAAATGCTATTTTGATGAGAGGTGAAGTTTCCACCTCTTAGCCAATAGCTGGTGCGGTAAATAAGGAGCTTTTAGAATGAAGTATTTTATACTCCATGACTGAAAGTCCCCATTATTTGCTCAATAGTAAATCTTAGCGTTTTAACAAATGAACACTTTAGGTCATCACTGTACATAAAGACTTCACTATAACTATTTTTAATTTAGCCATGCCATTCTAATACCTCACTCACTTCAAAACTAATTTTTTTGTGAGCTAACGGTTTTGAACTGTCCTCCAATCGGCCACTCTAGCTACTAAAAAAAAAGAATGTGTGTCTTGCTCCTAGAGCACTGATTGGAGAACAGTCAAAACCTTTAGTTTACAAAAAGAGTTTTGAAGTGGACAGCCCGGTATTAGAATGGATCAACTGATTAAAAAGTAAGTTACAGTGCATATTCATTAGATGTGATCAATTAAAGTCCCTGTAAAATATATTAGATTCTGGACCTTATTTTAAAACAGTAAAGTTTATAATCACTTTCGCCTAGATTACGAGTCTTGCCTTAGCCTTAAAAGGCAGCGTTGAGAGGTCCCAATGATGATTTTTAACGCCGCTGGTATTACGATCCTTGCAGGTTACAGGTTGTACCGCTCACTTTTTGGGCCCCAGACTCGAAAATACCGCAAATCCACTTACATAAATTGCGTATCCCTATATTTTCAATGGGACTTGCATAGCGTCGGTATTAAGAAGTCTTCCAAAAAGTGAGCGGTAGACCCTCTCCTGTCACGCCTGGTTACCGCATTTTAAAGTCAGTAGTTAAGTTTTATGGCCTAACGCGTAGTATAAAACTCTTAACTAACGTGCTAAAAA
Source organism: Bombina bombina (assembly GCF_027579735.1). NCBI lineage: Eukaryota > Metazoa > Chordata > Amphibia > Anura > Bombinatoridae > Bombina > Bombina bombina. The sequence goes on from NC_069502.1 coordinate 520,256,160, forward strand.
GTACACTAACACCCATAAACTACCTATTAACCCCTAAACCGAGAGGCCCCCCCCCACATCGCAAACACTAAAATAAAATTTTAAACCCCTAATCTGCCGAACGGACATCGCCGCACTATAATAAATCTATTAACCCCTAAACCGCCCGCACTACGCATCGCAAACACTAGTTCACATATCTATTTTAAACCCCTATCTGCCGTCCCTAACATCGCTGACACATTACCTACATTTATTAACCCTAATCTTCTGCCCCCAACGTTGCCGCAACTATATTAAATGTATTAACCCCCTAAATCTAAGTCTAACCCTAACACCCCCTAACTTAAATATAATTTAAATAAATCTAAATAAATTACTACAATTAACTAAAATAATCCTAATTTTAAACTAAATACCTATAAAATAAACCCTAAGCTAGCTACAATAAACTATTAGTTACATTGTATCTAGCTTAGTGTTTATTTTTATTTTACAGGCAACTTTGTATTTATCTTTAATTAGGTACAATAGTTATTAGTTATTAACTATTTAATAGCTACCTAGCTAAAATAAATACAAATTTACATGTAAAATAAAACCTAACCTAAGTTACAATTACACCTAACACTACACTATAATTAAACTTATTTCCCTAAATTAACGTACAATTAAATATAATTAAATAAAATGATCTAAAGTACGAAAAAACAAACGCTAAAGTACAGGAAAATAATAAAATAATTACAAGTTTTTTTTAAAACTATTACACCCATCTAATCCCCCTAATAAAATAAAAAAGCCCCCCATAAATAATAAAAAGCCCTACCCCTTATAAATTACAAATAGACCTTAAAAGGACCTTTTGCGGGGATTGCCCCAAAGTAATCGGCTCTTTTACCTGGAAAAAAAGTACAATACCCCCCCACATTAAAACCACCACCCACACACCCAACCTACTCAAAAACCCACCCAATCCCCCCTTAATAAAACCTAACACTAACCCATTGAAGATCACCCTACCTTGAGAAGTCTTCACCCAACTGGGCGATGTTCTCAACGAAGCGAGGGCGAAGATGGTCCTCCAAGACGGGCAGAAGTCTTCATCCATCTGGAACAGCCAATAGAATGCGAGCTCAATCCTATTGGCTGATTGCATCAGCCAATAGGCTTTTTCCTACCTTAATTCTGATTGGCTGATTCTATCAGCCAATCGGAATTCAAGGGGCGCCATCTTGGATGATGTCACTTCGTTGAGGACTTCAGCCCGGTTGGGTGAAGACTTCTCAAGGTAGTGTGATCTTCAAGGGGTTAGTGTTAAGTTTTTTTAAGGGGGGATTGGGTGGGTTTTAGAGTAGGGTTGGGTAGGTGGTTTTAATGTTGGGGGGGTATTGTACTTTTTTTTTTTTTTTTTTTTTTTTTTACAGGTAAAAGAGCTGATTACTTTGGGGCAATGCCCTGCAAAAGGCCCTTTTAAGGGCTATTTGTAATTTAGTATAGGGTAGGCTTTATATTATTTTGGGGGGGCTTTTTATTTTTATGGGATTAGATTAGGTGTAATTAGTTTAAAAAAACTTGTACTTATTTTATTATTTTCTGTATTTAGTGTTTTTTTTTTTTCTTCGTACTTTAGATAATTTATTCTAATTATATTTAATTGTAGTTAATTTATGGGAACTTAATTTAATTATAGTGTAGTGTTAGGTGTAATTGTAACTTAGGTTAGGTTTTATTTTACAGGTAAATTTGTATTTATTTTAACTAGGTAGTATTAAATAGTTATTATAACTATTTAATAACGATTGTACCTAGTTAAAATAAATACAAAATTGCCTGTAAAGAAAAAATAAACCTTAAGCTAGATACAATGTATATATAGTTATATTGTAGGTAGCTAGGGTTTATTTTACAGGGAAGTATTTTAGTTTTTAAATAGGAATAATTTAGTTAATTGTAGTCATTTTATTTAGATTTATTTAAATTTATATTTAAGTTAGGGGGAATAGGGTTAGACTTAGTTTTAGGGTGTTACTAAACGTTTAATGTAGTGGCAGCGACCGTTGGGCGGGCGGCAGATTAGGGGTTAATAATTGTAGGTAGGTTGCGGCGACATTTGGGGCGGCAGATTAGGGGTTAATAAATATAATGTAGGTGTCGGTGATGTTGGGGGCAGCAGATGAGGGGTTCATACGTATTAATGTAGGTGGCGGCGCTGTCCAGAGCGTCAGATTAGGGGTTAATAATATAATGCAGGTGTTGGCGATGTCGGGGTAGGCAGATTAGGGGTTAATAAGTGTAAGATTAAGGGTTTTTAGACTCGGGGTTCATGTCTAGGGTGTTAGGTGTAGACTAAAACTGTATTTCCCCATAGGAATCAATGGGGGCTGCGTTAGGAGTTTTACGCCTGCTTTTTTGCAGGTGTTAGGTTTTTTTTCAGCCGGCTCTCCCCCATTGATTCCTATGGGGAAAATCGTGCACGAGCACGTTTTACCAGCTCACCGCTAACATAAGCAGGGCTGGTATTGAGGTGAGATGTGGAGCAAAATTTTGCTCTCTGCTCACTTTTCTGCGGCTAAGGCGGGTTTGTAAAAAACCCGTACTACCCAGCGTTGTGAGCGAGTGAGAATAAAATGCTTGTTAGCACCGCACATCATTACCGACAAACTCGTAATCTAGTCGTTTGTTTCCTACATATACCCTCTATGCTATACATATTGTGAAATCTTTCCCTACATAGCTTTATTTTTTTTAAGCCAAGATTCTATTTTGGTAATCCCTTATTAGCACAGTTTCTAGTTTTATATCCTTTCTGGAGATATTATTTGTTTTTTTTAAAGGTCCTAAATTTAAATTGCGCATAATGCATTTCAATTTGAAATAAAAAGATAGTAAAAATGCTTCCTATTTATTAATGTTTTTCTGTAGCATATGCAAATATCCTGTGAGGAGGGACTTTGCACCAGTATTCAAGCTCAGAGTTGAAGATGGTGTGTATTGCTTCTGTAATTTGTGTAAATTTGTACCTGACTCCTCTGAGAAGACATGGGGTAGATTTAACAAGCAGCGGATTGCTGCAATCTACCCCTGAAGATTGCGGCTCGCTATTTAACTCGACTGCAGATTGACACCCCTGTTAGTGGTCGTGAATGTGCAGGGGGGTGGAATTGCACAAGCATTTGTTAAATCTGCAAGCAAAGGTAGTGGAAATAGATAATTCCACGGAAAGATTGCCCAATACAGCACTCTATGCCTAGACTAACAGGCAGGGACATTTCCGGTTTGAATTTAAAATAAGCTTTACTTATTAATGTATTAAAATAAAGCTACGAAAACACACAAATGGTTTAAAAACACAATGTGAGGCGATTCCAAATCGAGAATTTGGTGTAGTGATAAGATAATATCGTGCCTTTATTGTGCAATATCAAAAAATCACTAAACAACCTAATAGGTCTCAGAGCTTGGCCTCTAGAGTATTAAATGATTGGCCAGAGTGGATTGAAAGGAAAGACTTGGTGATTACACCATCTAGCACAATACAATGCAATACAAATACAAATTTATGTTCTGTTAAAACCGGAAGTGAAACAGAACAATACGTTTGAATTTACCTTCATTAATACCCCATATAATATTTGACAATATGATGGGAAAATTACTGTAATCTACAATTATTATGGAGTGGATTGATATACACGTTGCAAGAGTTAAATAGCCACACATAGAGAATCAGTGTGGTAACCAAAGCTATACTATACTAAAGCGCATAACTGAGTTATCAACATCATTATTTCAAACTCTATTACGATTGTTAAACATGGGAGGGTATACACTACATTAAAACTATGATCCCCTGTTGTAAACACGATTGACAGTCCGCAAGCTAATTGTGGAAAGCGGTACTTCTGATTTTTAACGTAACGTATATTTGTGTACTACGGGCGACTCGCTGCCTTTGAGAAAGCCAGAACGGAAAAAACTGCGTCAGAAGAAAACAGAGGACGCTTTTTAATTAACTTTGTTGGAGGCTTACCTTGTGAGCTAACACCTAGGAGTGCGTTAACAGGGCCCGAAAAGTGGGACACTTCTGAGAGATGTTAGTGGTTGAAATTTCACTCCGTAATCAGTGCATATGCATAGCTATAAACAGATCTCAGTGTGAGTTTATTATAATTTGAACTTTAGCATGTATTCAAACCCTAAAGGATAACGGAGCAATATAATTTGATAATGCCTATGTTATACCGACTTTCCATTATGCATATTTGGCAAATGTCAGCTACAATACTTAATATAACGTAAAGGAATTGGTAATATAGTTGCTAGTACTCAAGAATTAGTTAATGTTTCCTGGTGGGACCCCTGTGGTCTAAAGTATACTATCGTGTATGTTGATTTTACTAACTGAACGAAGGATTATATAGTACTAGTCCTGTTGATTCTTACCTAAGAGCAGAGCGGCACATAGTTGCAGTATTTATAACCATCAAGTTTCGTCAATTACCTGTGGGACCTAATATGGCCAAGATACTTTACTCAGTGTTTACCCAACTTATGAGGTGGGCTTTTCAGCTCACACAAGTTGTTATAGTTGGTTCACTTAATACTGAACACATCAAGAACTGATTTTAAGACCGCAATCACCCAATCTTGCTGTTGATATTATAAGAGCTTGCATAACATAACGTACACACTGTGGTAATTAACATAAGAACTCCACTTTATTACTAGAATGCTTCCACACTGGATGATAGTGTAATGTGGATGATCTAATATTACTTAAACACAGGAACTGGGAAGCTGGCATTTATCTTCCAGCCTTAATGTGATCTGCTATCTACTCACATTCACAACCCACATTGTATTGTGCTAGTAATCACCAGGGAATATTCCAAACCTCACCACCAATCTTTCCTTTTAATCCATTCTGGCCAATCATTTAATACTCTAGAGGCCAAGCTCTGAGACTATTATTAGGTGTCTAGTGATTTTTGATATTGTACAATAAAGGCATGATATTATCTTATCTCTACACCAAATTCTCGTTTTGGAATCGCCTCACATTGTTGTTTCTTAACCCATTTGTGTGTTTTCGTAGCTTTATTTTTAATACATTATAATAAAGGTTATATTTTAAATTCAAATCGGAAATTTTCCCATGCCTGTTAGTCTGGGCATAGAGTGCTGTATTTGCATTCTTTCTGTGGAATTCTCTATTTTTACTACCTTTTGATTGCAAATTAATTCTTAATGCAAAGCACCACCCCACATATCTGTATATTTACATATTCTATGTAATATAGCAGTAAATTTATAAATCTACACATTACTATAATTACTTCATTAGGGACTGCCCTACCATAGTGCCATTGTTTACCTTGTGTCGTGAATTTGTTAAATCTGCCCCATGGTGTTTGAATAATGGTGCATGGGCCCTCACAACATATGTGTGTGTGTGTGTCAGTGTGTTGCCACAGAAAACCGCAATAACTTTTACTAGAAGTATTTTTTCCTAATTAAAGTACTATTACAAAAATACTTATATATTTCACATTGAAATCCACCCATGCACATGCCAGTTTTTGACCTTTCAGTTTTTCTACCTATCTATTTTGTCAAAAACGTATCCCTTTTAAGTTTGCACTGTGACCAAAAGACAGCCACATATTTATTTATATTTCAGGAACAGGAGCCAATGTTTATAAAAACAAATAAAAATAATATATGCTTTAGGAGTCCGTGCACACTGAGAGCAATTCCACCAGACTGTTTTGAGCTTCTATAGCAAAAGGGACCAACGGCACTACTTATTTTGTTAACCACTCTTTCATAGGATCCATCTAAAATAGAGAGAGTAGTTTTGTTGTCCAAACATTATTTTGGATCTTGGTGCTAGTGTATTGGAGCAACTATAGGTTTGGTAAGAGTAAAAAGAGACTTGCTCTGGAAAAAGAATACACTTCTAAGCACTCTGGGTGGTAGTCTATAGATAGATAGATTGATTAAGCACAACGCTTGTTGTAAACTTGTGGAGATGAAAATAAAACTTAACTTTTAATAGTTATGCAGTAAAATAGGAAAATAATTTAAATTACACTTAGATATCCTCCAGCAGATTATATTAGATAACTGATTATTTAAATTTATGTCTAGTGATGTGTCCTAAAGTTAATATCTACGATAATACAGTTAGGTAAATACTTAATATATAAATGCTATGATCTTGTCACATATTAGAGGTCTTGAAAGTATTGCAGAGTTGTCTGTATTAGCTCAATCTGCTCAAGATCTGTTGGCACCTAGTATCTAATCTACCCGACATGTTTCGCAGTGAACGGCTTTATCAAGGCGAAACATGTCAGGTAGATTAGGGTCTTGGTGAGGAGTCCTAGGAGCGCCTGTGTTTTTAGTTAGCCCTAATGCTATCCTCAAATTACCTGTAGTCATTGATACCAGTATGATTCTAATTTACTTAGATGCTCAAACTAAATAATTTATGTTATATGGTACATTTTACTTAAGGTGGCAAAGTTTAATTCTGATTGAATTCAGAATCGGTACACCCAACAAACGATAATATGCTACCTAAAGGCATGATACAAGTAATAGATTGTTTGGTTTATACGGAACTACACAAAAAAACGATCAGAGTGATAAAACATACCATCTAATACTTGCCAAAATATATCAAAATGAAAAAAATGACATAAGTGTTGTTTCACTGAAGCCTATGTTAAAGACATTTTTACCACGTTAATAAACTTCAAGTAAGCCCAGAGTTACTACAGATACTCTTGCAATACTCAACTCTGACTGAAGCTAAATCGAAAACACTAGTAACGGTAACACGGTGCAAAGTGAACAAGACAGAATAAATTGACACTTTGAACATTCGTGTTTTCTGTGAGTATTTCAGAGTATGAACACATTCCTCCTAATAACGGTCTAAAGCATAACATTATACCAAAGTGATCAAGTACTTTTTTACTGAAGCGAGTTAAAAGTATGTTATATGTAGTTAATCAAAAAAGAATCTGGACCCAGGTCCTACCCTCTTAGCCACTCAAAAAAAAGACCACAGGGGTCAATAGTGATTTTCAAACTGTTAGAAAAATGCATATGCCAGTATTAAGATAATGAAAAAGTTGTGGCCACAAGCTGATAAAGAATACTATACTTAACAGGGTCAATATGATTTTCAACTGATAGAAAATGCATATGCCATTATTACAGATAAAAAAAGTTGTGGCCACAAACTGATAAAAGATTACTATATCTGTACTTCAAACTAGTTTAAGGCTATATCGGGTTAATAAACCTATATCTTGTATGCAACAATGCCCTCCATATATGCACTAAATATGGTGTGAAAAACCAATCCAAAGTAGTGGTTACTCTATATACCAAAGTAACAGATAGCTGGTATGAAAAACAAGTAATAGGATACATTGTATCAATAATATTAATCTTGCAGTTGAAATGTTTTCAATAGTGCGGTTTGTATTCCAAACATAAATAATAAGCATATAAATAACAGGGGAATGCCAGTTTCCAATAATATAAATGGGAAAAAAATTCAATTCAGTGAAGTGATATGAATATGTCCCATCTGATTAAAAGGGACCTTATGAAACCTTGTTTGTGCATCAAAACTAGGGATGCACCGAAATTTCGGCCACCGAAAATTTCGGCCGAAAATGGGCCTATCCCATTTCGGCCGAAAGAGGGGAAAACCGGCCGAAAATTGCATGTTTTATTTGAAATTAAATTGACCCCTATGCACCATAAAATCAACCCCTGGCAGCCAGATTTGTATCCCTCTAAGTGTCCTCCCCCGTGCCGTCACTGACCGCAATAAGTAATTAGAAGACGCATCTAAATTTCACCCCGTGTGGCTGGGTTATTTCTAGGCCATATTCAACTTTACCTACATGCCCCCAGAATGCCTTGCGGTAGAGGGGGTGCGGCACTGTGGGCTGTTCACTAACTTGAAGCAGAGCGGCAGAGTGAGAGAGGGAACTTGCTGTGTCAGATGACATTT